>NW_012144967.1:11172011-11406786 GCF_000956105.1 Propithecus coquereli
TCAGCTATAGTTCTTGGAGACAGTATAAAGTAACCTCCATGGTTATTGTGCACATGAATCCCCCAGGGATCCTGTTAAAATGCAGATTCTGATTCGGTGGGTCTGAGAATCCACATTTCTAACAAACTCCCAGGTGATATCCATGTGTTCTAGGTCGCACTCTGAATTGTTAGGTTTCCAGGGTATGGTCGAGAATTGGGTTTGAATCCTGGCTCTATCCCCCTTACTAGTTTTTTGAGCTTGGGAAAGTTATTTGACCCCAGAGCCTTGATTTCCTCATATGTAAAATGGGATTAACAAGAACACTTACCTCGCTGAATTCTTGTGAGGATTAAACGAGATAATCCATATAAAGAGCTTGGCCCAGAGCCAGTGACAAACTAAAGACACACAGGCGTGTGCACACACCCCATGCACATACACACCACACACACACACCGTGCACGCACAGACATTGTGCACACACACCGTGCATACACACCACACACACACACTGTGCACACACCGCATGCACACACACACACACCATGCACACACACTGTGACACACACACACTGTGCACACACCGCATGCACACACACACACACCATGCACACACACTGTGCACATATACACTATGCACACACAAGGTGCATACACACCACACACACACACTGTGCACACACCACATGCACACACACACACACACCATGCACACACACTGTGAACATATACACTATGCACACACAAGGTGCATACACACCACACACACACACCTTGCACACACAGTGTGCACACACACCCTGTGCACACACACACCATGCACACACACCATGCACACACACATTGGCTCTTGTGGTAACCTATGGCTGTAATGACCCTGGCACTGTAGCTGGTTTGTGACAGAGACTACTAAGCAGTAGCTAAAATTATCTGGAGGGAACCTCTTCTTTGTCTCTGTGAGAGAAAGACCAGTGAGAGCAGGAAAGGCAAGGACCGCCCCAGAAGAGGGTCTGTGCACAGAAGGGTGGCCACTGCCCCTGCTAATTTAGCAACCTAATTAAAGTCTGCCTGCCAGGAGAAAGCAGAGCTGTGACCTCAGCCCTCCCACCTATTTGGAAAGAATGCTCCGAAGGAGTTGTACAAGCAGCAGGCTGGCAACGCTGGGTGAGCCAGAGATTACTCACTGACCTTTCATGAATTGTTCAACAGGCACGAGCCCGTTAAATACCTGTATGAACATTATGAAGAGCGTTGCACAGCCAGGAAAGAGGACTGTCCCAAATGACTTTGTCAAGAAATGAAAGCTGAAGATCTTGAACCATGACAGACTGTCCCCCTGGAGGAGACGTGACAGGAGCAGAGGGGCATGGCGGGAAGGCTTCGGTTAGTGTTGTGGTTGGTTTGGGGATTCCTTTTGGAATGGACGTCACAAATCTTTTTTGTTTTTCGCCATCAGAGCTCTTGGCATCCTCGTGGTATCGCAGATGATCTACCCGCGAGGAGGTGTGGGAGGAAGCGTTTGCAGACTGTTACCTCTCCCCTCCCCCGAGACCTGCAGGCTAACAGCTGCTGGCGGGTGGTGCTCACAGGCCACAGGGCCACAACGCCCCAGTTTTTACAGCAAAGGGATTAAAAGGGCTTCCCTTCTCTATGCCCTCTGTCTCTGTTTCCCAGCCTCCAAGGAATGGTATTAATATTTGCCGGCCTCGAAGGAGAGGGCTAAAGAGTCTCCCACGCAGAGAAAATGGGAGGTCGGGACTTCTCTCTCAGGAGGCCACCCGCACATGCTGCCTAATCGCTCCCAGGTGACTGGTGGCGGCGCATGGGGGCCTGCGAGCTGAGTGTCCTGGCACGGCCTGGGAGCGGAGAAGGGGCTGCTGGTGGCAGCTGCGCAGAGCCAAACACACGTCTCTGAGCATGCAGGGGGTGGTAAGGGACAGAAGCCACAGGTGCTTGGCTCAAGACCTGGACCCTCCAAGGGCCTGTGCACTTCACACAAAACACCTTGGGTCTCAGATTCCTCATCTGTAAAATGGGTATGGGCGGCTAATACGAGTTCTACTTACCCATTACCTGAGCTATATAGTATGTGGAAATTTGTAAACTTTTAAGTCCTCAAAAATGTAGGTTGTGCTTTAGTATTTTCATCATTATAGGTATTATAGTACGAATAGGGGAAACAAGGGTCAAGTCAGGCATCCCCACCTGGTGGCTGAGTGCGAAGACATGCCAAGACACCTGGGGAAGAGCCCCGTTTAGCCCCAGACCCCTCCCTAGTCCCACTCTCCCTCCATTACAATACAAGAATCCTGAAACTTGGGCACGCAGCAGCACCCTCTACAGGGCTCCTCCCCCAGAGATTCCAGCCCAGCAGGTCCAGCTGGGGCCTGAGAATGTGCATTCCCAAGTAACCAGGGGCTGCTGATGCAGAGACCACACTTTGAGAACCACTGGAACAGGACTTCGTTGGTGGGGTGAGGAATTAGCCAGCTGAAGAAAGATGTTCAGTTTTATAGCTTGGCCTCAACGAATACCTTGCCCACAAATAGCTCAGTCATGCCACACCGCCACAAGACCAGGAGGAGGTCAGGAGGAGGTCAGGAGTCCTGGGCTCACCTCCGAGCTCCTCCTCCCCTCCCTAGCTGTGTGGCCTGGGTTGGATCAAGTCCCCTCTTGGAGCCTCAACTACCCAACCACGCAATAGAGATCAGGCCTTTCTTGCCTTCTTATGTTCTGGAAACATCTCTACAAAGGCAAAGCACTGTTATATCTTTTCCTTGGTCCCTAAGTCCAACTCTGGGCTGGGAGACCTCACCAGGGACTCTTGGGACTTGTCACTCCCAGCCACAGTGAATGCAAAATGAGCATGGAGGAGCATTACAGAGAGCTGGACTCTGTCTCTCAGCCACTGTGCCGGGGTCAAGTCTTGCTCTCCCTCCCTCGGCAGCAAGGATCGTGGGCCCTGGAAGACTCAGACAAGCCACGTGGGAGCAGCACCCAGGGAGTGTTTCCCAGCCCTCCCTCAACATCCCGAGAGTTGCGTGCCTGGCAGCAGCTGCAGCCCCCAGCCATGGGCACGGAGAGCTTTGACAGCTGAGAGCCTTGAGGGTAGCAGCGGGCAGGTGAGCACAATGCCGGAAACAGAAACTCGTCTGAGCTCTGCAAGCGCGTGAAAAAGGCCAAACAGAAGCCTCCTACGGGCCAAAGTGTCTTCCCCAAATGTGCAAACAGATCGTTTTCATAGATGTGAAAATACTCAGTGGCTCAGATTAAATAGCCTTGGCTCATTCCAGTCGTCTTCAGGGTGAAGCACTTCCACACCAATGCCTGTGCTTAGCGCTGCGCAGAGCGGCGAGGTCTGGGGAGGGGCAGAATTCATCCCGCCATAAATCCTCCCCCAGGAGACAACTTGTTCCCGGCCACGGGGATAAGAAGCTCCACAAGGTAACCAGGGAGCTTTGGCAGAGAGTAGCTGGATTTACGCCAAACGTATAAGGCAAATCACTTCCATGTGGCCAACCCCAGGCCCCAACGAGACTCCAAACTATAAAACATCATTCAGCAGCTTCTTTCCCTGAACCTACCGAGGAAGAAGTAGGGCAAAGGGAATTAATTTGTGCCCAATCCTACTATGTGCTCCACATTCGATTCTCTTAATAACCCCGAGGGATAAGTGTTATTCCACCCTTGTCACAGGCAGGAAGACAATGCTCCCAATTCACAGAGGTACACAGTGCCAGGGAAGGGTCTGCTCTTCTTTTTGTCCCCTCGGAGCCCGTGTCCTTCCCTTTCCCTTAGGCTGCCTCTGGTGTGTCCTCCCAGACTACGGCCACTAAAATGACCTGGTCCACAGACGCTCAACCCTCCATCTTCTGCCACCTTCTATTTCTGCCCAACCTTCCCTCCCCTGCTCATGCTGGGACTGTATTACGCATCTTCCCAGGGAAAGGGAGGAGCCCTCCCTCTGTCCCCCGAAGGCAGGGCAGAGCAGGGAAAGCTCTGGGGAGCGGGGTGGATGGGGGAGAGTGTGGGAGGAACAGCCTCTGCCCAGGCCCTGGGGAACGGCTGGAGTGAACCATTTCATCTCTGACGTCCACACGTCTATTTGGGTCCCTACTTGTGCATACTTTTAGCTCACACAGTGCTGCTCAGAGCTGCCTCTGGTGAAGCCATCTGACCTGCATGCCAAAAAGTGATGGATTTTTCTAGGAGGAGAGGGCATCAATCTCCTTTTACTGCCTGGCTGGCTGGCCCAGCTGAGTCTGGGTCACAGGGCTCAGACGGCAAGACACTGGAAAGGGAGGAAGAGAGGGGGATACAGCCCAGGCCGTGGGAAGACCTCCCCATCTCCAGCAAGGAAGGGGCAGCAGGAGGAAGTGGGGGACTGGTCTGTAAGGGGGCGGCATCTCTGGAAAATGAAAAGGGCTCCTCAGGCCTTCTGGCCTGGCTCTTCCTAACTCCTTGTTTGAAACAGCCACCAACTGGGTTCCACGGGAGGAAGCCCCTCTAGATCTTGCTCCCACAGGACAAGTAGCACATCTGACACAAACAGAGAATGAGGATTTCTGTGTTTCAGGGACAGCTCCAGGAATTCTTCCTCTGTAGTGGAGACCAAGATAACTATTCCATATGTGTGGGATTCACTTCTGGGAGGTCTTCCAGGCCTGCAGCAAGCTTGACCCACAGCGGAATCTCTAATCCAGCAAGGTCGCCAGGCACCTCTAGAGGGAAGACCTCGGAGCCCGGAGAAGTCAGTGGGCAGGTGGGGTCGTCCTCATCCTGCCTCTGTCACCTGGGCTGCCTCGGCGGGGATGGGAGGGGAGACAGGGACAGGGCTGCTGGGTACACTGACATAGTTGGACACAGAGGTGTCTACCGTCAGCTTCACCTCCCTGTTCCAGGAAAACGAGGGTAGAGGGAGGGTGGCAGACATAAACTGCTCAGTCTTCCCCTTATAAAGGGAACCAAGGAAACCTGGCCCAAAATGGCACTGCCAAAAGAGTGAAGACCTTGGAAAAGAAACAAACCTACATTGGAATTAGAATCCTGCCACCTACTTATTGTATCCAATCCTGTCCAAGCCTCTGGTCCCTTAGCCGTAGAATAAGAACACAGATACCGACTTGGCAGAACTATTAAGAGGACCCATTTAAAACTTTTAGATAATAGAGATGATAGAAAATATCCAAAATGTAGCAGACATTTAACAAATGCGTTTCTTTCCTTTCTGTAAAATGTTCACTTAACTAAGAATTCAACCTGTCTGCAAACGAAATAGTGGCTTGGAAGGAAACTTGGAGAAGGATGATGATTTTTCTCCTAAAATAAAATGGCATGAATGAGGTTGCTCAGGAGCAAGCCTTCCCTGACTCAGGGGTCACCAGCAGTCTGTCCAACTGCCACCGTGATGTCCAACCTCTTCCTCCTTCAGAGGCCAAAATGGTTTGCGGGAGGAGGTTGGTCAGACAATGGAATAAAGATATCAAAAGGCAGAGACGGCCACCTACTCGAGATTGGTATTGATCAGTAGAGAAGAAACAGGTTTCCCAGGGTCGGTGGTTATAAATAATGGTGATCCTGGCTCTGCTGTGTGTCGAGCGGCGGAGTCTGCCCCTAGGTGAGCATGCACCCTCGGTCAGACCCCAACTGCCTTAACAGAAGTTCGTACACCACCTCAGTACTTTGGCTAATCGTTTCCTGGGGCCACGCGTGTAGATGGCACTGAGACAGTTTTTCCCTGAAGTCAGTGGCCTAAGGGACTCAGACACAGGCCCCCCAGAGTGGCCCTATGCGTGGGTCACCTACCCACCCTGCCTGCTCTTCTTCCCTGGCCCCGTCAACACCCAGGGCCCCACTGTTCCTGGCCTCCCCACTGAGACCTCTCGGGTCCATCCCTCATGGACTGTGTCTCACTCTGCACTTGTCTCTTTTAGCATGTTGTGATCCCTCTGTGTCCTTATTAATAACAAAAACAACCACAACGGACGGAGCCAGGCACAGGCTGAGCACTGAACACGCATTCATCTTTACACGTCTCTTAAACACAACGTGCTGCTGTCCCCATGCTACAGATGCGGAAGTTGAAGCTCAAGGCAATTATGTAATTTGCCCCAGATCCACAGCACTTAGAGGTGCCCCGTGGGACTCTAAAGGCTTGTCTGAGCAGACCGTGCCACCTTGCCATCCTTTGGCCATGGTCCCCTCACCTCTGCAACTCCTATTCCACAGAGAAGCTCTGCTTTCTGAACTGGCACCAGTACATGGTGGAAACCAACGACACTTATAAAGAGAGAGTGTGTCGCTTCATCATGGAACCCAATCTTGCCACCCCTAGTCGCCACCCCTTGAGCTCAACGTGAGCAGCCAGTGCGTCTTTTGGAGATGAGGATGGCACCAGAATGCAGAAATTAGAGACTCCACTGCCCCACCAAGGAACGGAGGGTCTCCATGGCCTCAGGGACTCCCCCATCACAAGGTGAGTCCCGAGGGTGACCGTGATTGAGGAAGGAGGGAGATTCTTGGCAGGAGAGGAAGGAGAGGGAACAGGGGAGGAAGGGAGGATCTCTGGGAAGCACGTGTTTTCTCTACACTAACCAGACCCTAGGGTCTCAGGCTGCCAAAAGGCTCAGAAGAAGACATTAATCCAATACCACATATTTAATTACACATGAAATGGAATGTCTTTAAATGGAAAAGAATAACATTCCTGGAGCTCCAACTGTGGGTGTTTGAAGTGGCAGGAGGGAGAAAGAGGACCAGCCCTGAATCTTGGAGGAGGCTGGAGACCACTGAGAGGGCAGGGCCCGTGCCTGAGCTCACAGCAGAAACTTCTGCCCCGCTCACAGATCAGTCTCACCCCTTCTCCTGACGCCCCCACCCAGCTGGGTCTTGCTTCATGCCTATGGTGGCAGACAAGTGGAGCTAATGTCCTCTGCAGTACTGCATAACAGCATGACCAGGTGAGCACGTCCCCTGGCCAGCCACAGACCCTCTGTCTGCAGGCAACACAGCCAGTTCTCCACTGGACAGAAGAGTGGAGCATGGCTAAAGCACCCAAATACCTGCTCTTGCAAAGCGATCCCTGGATGAATTACAGATTACGTGGAACAAAGAGGATCTCCTGGGTTCCTGTCACAGACCTTTCTAAGAGAAGACCCTTCAAAGGCTGGAGAGAAGACAGAACTCTGCAGAATTTTCTTGGAGGTCTAGAATTTAAAATGACTAACCCATGTGGTAACAATGACATGGGAATGGATTCCAGGTTGAATGCACATCAGCACTGTTTGCTGCTGTTGCTGCTCTGGGGTGAGGTTGACTCAGGATTGTTTACCTAAGAACCCGGATCCCGGATGTTCCTGCTGGCCGACCCTTGTCCCATCCCAAACTTTTCCAAGGATTAGGGCTTCCCTCCCACATTCTTTCTGGGGCTCCACATCTTTACAGAGAGGCTTTGAAGCATGCTGGAAGCCACTGAAGTCAAAAGGCCAATGTCATGTGTCACTTGAGTTCACCGGGCCTAAGGTGTACTAGGCACTCACTAAACATTTGATGAATAAATGAATAAATTAAAACTCACTCTGAAGCACTTCTAGAGACTTTAGCAAGGAGGACACTACAAAGAGGGAGGAAAAGGGGGATACGAGGGAGGAGGAAAAAGAACAGAAAGATGAGTGAGAATGGGAAAGGAGCCAGGAGGTCCCTGAGAGCAGACTTATTTATGTTCTGGCTCCAAGACTGGCCCAAGGAACCCAGATCGTATTGAACCAGGACAGTTCTGAGACCCGCATCCTAACCCTCAGTCTCTGATCCCTCAGATTTCTAAACAAAGTGCCTCTGTAGTCAGCGTCTGATGGACTCAGGAACACCAGGTCCCAATCCGGGGCACGTGTGCACCCTCAGGCAAAAGGTAGCGGTCTAGGACACCGAGACATCATGTTCCCACCAAGATGAATAAATAAATAAGACGCCCTGCTGTTTCTGGAAGCAGTGAAGAAAGAGGATCAGCAGAGGACTGTCTGTTCTGGGGCAATTTCCAGCTCACGTTTCCCGACACAAGAAGTTCAGAGAGTGAGGCTGAAGCTCAGATGTTCCTGCTCCCAGGTGCTACCCCTCTGAGCTTCACCACCGTGAGCTCATAGATTGCCAGGCTCTTGGCATCAGCCTCCCCAGCCACACAGCGCCTGCCCTTTCGTACCCACTCCCT
Organism: Propithecus coquereli; assembly: GCF_000956105.1. Lineage (NCBI taxonomy): Eukaryota > Metazoa > Chordata > Mammalia > Primates > Indriidae > Propithecus > Propithecus coquereli. The sequence continues at coordinate 11,180,197 of NW_012144967.1, forward strand.
TGTCTCTGTGTCACATCGGCCCTTCCGGAGGCGAGAGGACCTCTGGCTCTCATCAAGCATTGCCTGCTTGAGCCAAGAGGAAGGAGCAAAAGAACTCCCCAAGGAAAGCCATCTGGAATTGAGAAGTTAGGTGATGAAAGATGAATCTCAGGCCCTGACTGAGAGTCTGTCCCTCCAACAACTTGCCAGGCTCCTTACTTCCTCCCCCTCTCCTGGCCTGGATGTCTCCTTTCCAACTTGACGGTGACAAACCCTCACTCCAAACGCCAATATGATGAGGAACACATTCCACCTCTCAGTCTCCCCAGAGGCCCTTCTCCTTTAGCAGCTGCCCAGGGATGCTGCCTTAGTTTCTCATCCCTGACATCGGACTCTGTCCCCCAAGCCTTTCCTGTGATGTCACGTTCTCACCAGAAAACACAGAGCATAATGTGTTCAAGGTTGTCCCTTCCAGCTCTGGAAATCTGGGCCAAGACATAGACTGCGGGGCACCTGAAGCCACAAGATGCAGCTTCACACAGAAGGTCTTGAGGTCAGGAAGCAGAAACACCTGTGGGGACCACAGGGTGAGCCACAGGAGAGCAGACCACAGGACCCCAATCACCCACTCACAGGACACACCATTGTCCTTGATGGCTACCAATGACCATAGATCCAAAAGAAAATCAAGCACCTTGGGGCAGGAGGGGAAGGAAAGGGCGTGATGAGACCCGTATAATCAGAGGCAGCAATATATCCAAATCTACAACATCAAATACAAAAAGAAGAAAGGACAGGAAAGGGACCTTGTAAACAAACACTAGTGTGATATTAGAGCAAGGCAGGTGAGGAAGAACATGGCTTGGAATGAGGCAGAACTGGAGGCAGCATTTGGCAATTTACTAAACCAATCTCAAACCTTGATGTTGTCATGAGTGAAATTAAGAAAATATCCACCTCATTGACTTGTCATGAGGATTCAATGAAATTATATGTGTACAGGGATGCATTTGAAGTACATCAAATGGACCAGTGGCTGTAAAGATTCATGAAGGGCTACGCCAATTCCTCCTTCCCACCTGCTCTCTGCTCAAACCCTCAACGATGCTCCCTGATTAATCTCCCTGAGCCTCAGTTTCCTTATTGGTAAAATAGAAGTAACAATATTCATCATAATAATAATCAAGTGGGTACTGCATGGAGTTGTGGTACCTTTAAATGAGCATAGAGATTAGGTGCTTAAAATAATTAAGCAGCACATAGTAGGTGCTCAACAGGCCTTACCCTGCAGTATCCATGCCTTCAGGGCAGTGTTTAGTCTGATATTTGAGAACTCTGACAACCTGACCCAAATCCTCATGCTTCTTCCCCATAAATTCCCTACACAAATGCATTCAATAGGTCCAAGAGCTGATGGGCTGGTTACTCGCCACCCTCTGAGTGACCACAGGGACCCCAGGGACTTATGCCTGCGGATCTTCACCCCGGCATCCTCCACCCAGGGTGCCCTTTACCTCATCCAGTAGTAGAAATCGACTCACTCCCCAAGACCAGCTTTAATCCTATATTCTCCATAAGATCTTCTGATCTTCTTTCTTCCTGAAAGGATCTCTTTCTCTCTCCAAACGTCCATTCCTAATGCAGAGAGGTGTCCTAGGACCCCCTCTGCTTACTTTGCTGCCCCTACTCATGGACGGCTCATGGGCAGCCCGGGGAGAACAAGCTGAGAGCATCCTTGCTGCCTAACTAGAGAGAGTGAGTGCTGTTAGCGAAGACCACCATTAGATTTTTATGTGCCATCATTTAGTTTTATTGAGGCATAGGATTCCAGTCCATCTGTGGACACAGGCGCGGCCCTGGGATATCCCACATTCACCAGCTTCCAGAATAAAATATGTTGCTGGCCCCAAGAAGTCTGTTTACTCTCATTCTTTCCCCCAGCAATGAATTTAACGATGGGAAAGATTTTAGTTCATGCACAAAGAACCCCAGGAAGTGAACAGATCGCCCAGTGACACCATGGCCCCCACAGTAGAGACCTCGGAGGCCTTTCTGTAGGAAGGTGAACTCATGAAAGCAGGAGGCAAGGCTCAGAGGAAAGGCGGTGCGGCGGTGCTGAGGAAAGGGAAGGCAAGCATAACGTCCACAGACATTTAGAAACAAATAGCCCGTGTGAGGTCCTTAACTCCGAAGGTCTTTCTTTAAGAAAGACTCATCTTTCTTCTGCTTCCTGCAGTGCTTAAAAACCTATCTGTGACCTCTTAGGATGAGCGCATGCCCCGGTTGAAAGGGCTTTTGCCCTGAGCGCTGGCGGGAGCCTCCCCTCCCTCCCCTAGGGCAGCCCTGGTCACCCCAGTGAGCGCCCTGCGGAGGGGTGCTGTGATAAACCTCACCTGCTACTCCCCACGTCCTCTTGCTGCCCCGAGGCTGACGGCTCCCTCACTCTTCCCCACGTGCTTTAAAGTGCTCTCTGCTGCCGGCTCCCCTGCGCGCATCCCATTATTCCCAGCCACGGCTCCTTCCACCTGACCTTGGCGTTCGGACACCCGTTCCACCAGACCCTATTGGAAGCCCCTGCCGCCCACCTCCGCGCTGCACCGAGGCTGCTGCGGCGCCCAGGGAGTCCACGGCTGGGTCCCTTCCAAGGTCCACGTTCTCATTTCCAGCTCCCACTCCCAGCGCCAAGGCTTCCGCCAGGCACTCTTTGCTTCCCCGATCCCCGCCCCCCTGTCTAAGCCTCCCGCTCTGGTCCTCACTCTCTGCAGCCCTGTATCTGACAGCAAAGAAGGTCAGAGGCCAGAGCCCATGGGTCCCAGCCACGCAGGCCCTAGCGTGGGCAGCCTGAGCTCGGAGCAGCCAGCAGATTCGTTCCGCACGGCCTCCCCGATCCTGGATCCGAGCTTCCCCCTGCTGAAGCCCGCTGGCTCTGCCAGGTGTTTTCCCACCACATCCTCTGAGCTGACGTCCAAGAGTTCCCCCACACCAGATGTTAAACGCACTGGCCGGTGGTTTCCTGGCCTGTCTCCTGAACCTCCCCCTACCCTACTAGTTACCGAATAATAAATAAATAAATAAATAAGTAGAAGTCGGAACTGATGGAATTCTGAGTGCCCCCACCGGACCCGGGGGCCCCCTCGCCTGGCTCGGCCACTGGGACCAGGTCTGCTCAAGTTCACCAAGCTCTGCCTTTGCTGCCTCCCAGGCACTGGCTACAGTCATCAGCAAACACTTTCATGGATGGTGCTTCAGGACAGAAGATAATTCTTTATAGTTTTCCTGGTACCCACGACAGAAACAGAGTCACATGGAGAAATTTGGGCTCTGAATGATGTCAATATTATTTTTTCTTATCGGTCCTTTGGAAGAGCCAAGAAATTGGGGGTCATGTGGCTGTTGGGACTAATGGTCAGTGGAAAACTGAGAATAGGGAGAAGCCTTCACTGATGTCACTCTCCCTGTGCTGCTGACAAATGGCCCCATTTCTGACGGGCCTGGTCACCTTTGGATGCCCCCAGAGCATCAAGGTGGGGCCTCAGCCTCAGGAATCCACACCAGACTCACCCAAGAGCCCCTTAAAAAGCCATCCTTCCACTCTGCAGGTGCACCCCGACTCCCGTCTCTCGTTTTCCAGAAGAGAATGTTGATGCAGCAGCATCTACACCCCCTCTGTGTGCTGTGGCTGCCTGCGCCATAGACCACTCAGTTTCTCTACTCCTTCCCTGAGAACAAGCTCCTGCAGCCCCTTTCCCCTGCCCCTCTCCACGGGGCTCACTGGCTCCGTTGCCGGCCTGCTCTTTGCTGGTCTCTGCTCTGCTCCTGCCTGACCTTTGCAGCGTGTGCGTGTGCGTGTGCGTGTGTGTAGTGTGCCTGCTTTCTTTTTCTCTGAGATAGGTCTTTATTGTAGGCTCTCCAGGCAGATGCGACTGGCTCCTTGAACCTGCACTGTGCAGGGCTAAGGCAGGGCCCACGGCCTGGGCTGCCGTCCCTCTCCTGCTAGCTCTCTGAGGGGCCAGCCCTCGGGCACAGCTCCCCTTGCACACCCCTCCACCTCACAGTTTTGGGAACCAGGAGACCTGCGTGAGACAAGATGTTTCACGGACCCTTTCCCTCTTTGTCTCTTCTCTGGGAACTTATCCGTTTTCTCGTTTTCAGCACAAAAAGTACAGAATCTGGAAGACCAGGCAGCTATGGCCCTTCCTGCAAACATGTCTTGTGTCAATGACACATGGACATCCTTCTGTATAACATTCCTGTGTCTGTGAGATTTTGGATCAAATATACGTGAATCTCCCATTACTTAGGGTCATGACTTAGGCAGAATGATTTAGGAAATCCAAGTTATAAAATCAGGAAGGAATTAAATATTTGGATGGAAGACCAATCATAGGAAAAAAAAAATGTTATCTTCAACAGAGCAAAACCACTTGATAAATGTTTCATTGAAATGAAGAGACTCCCCCCACTGCCCCAAAAAAGTTTCTAGCAGGCCAGGGTTTGGGAAATGGAATTTGTTGTGCAGTGCTCGTGGTTATTAATTTAACATGTGAGAAAAGCCATGTCATCTTTTCACCTGATTGCTGTCTGCACTGTTTTAGTTTAGTGGATGCTAGAAATAAACAGATTAATAAATAAAACCATCTATAAGTGCATTTGTAAGTTCCCTGACAGCCACAGTGCTCTCAGGGGTTCTCATTTTTTTTTTAGTCCTTTCATTTCTCATGTGCAATTTTTTGTCCATAGATTTCCCAGGAGTGTGGCAGGAAGGAGTATGAACTGAGAGATGGTGCAGTTTTCTGAGGGTGGAAAGGGCAGGGCCGCAGAGTTACTTCCTATCCCAGGCAGTTAAAGACCCAGTGTTGGCCTTAGACACACCCAGCTCTGCCACTAACTAGCCATGTGACACTAGGCATCTTACTTAACCTCTCTGAGATGACTTCTCATTTGGTGAGTGTAATCTACGGGTGACGTTACTGTAACCAAACAAGTTAATGTGAGTCTGTAACCCCTCAGCTCAGTGCCAGGTGTGGAGTAAGTACTAAAGCTAAGATTCATTTCTACTCTCTTACCCAAGACTGCTCAGCCTGGGCTGCCTTGAAAACAGTTACTCACCTTGGCACCCGTGGACACGGAGACAAGCATAGATTCAAAGGTCCTCCCTATAAAAACACGCCTACTCCGCCTGTCCACCTGAAGCAGGAATTTGTCAGCGGACACTCTGCCTGCCCCTTTGAGCTACGGAGAACTCGACTGCCCTAAGCCATAGGTGTTCACAGGTGGGCTGACGGAGGGCTGTTTGTTACCTGTGCACACTACAGAGGCTCAGGAGATCTGGGGACAAGGCAAGGCTCCGGGAAGCTGGAGGTGATGAGCTCACAGCAGGTGGCAGGCAGGCAGAGTGACCTTGTCAAGTGCCTTTTACATGAGCATAGAGAACCTTAGGGGTGGCTGAATGGGACTTTGGCAAGTGAGTGGCTGTGACTGGGTCCCAGCTAAAAAGGGCGTGGAGAGAGCTGGAAATGACCAGGCCTAGGAGGAACCCTAGCTCCAAACCTGTCCGACAGGCACAGCCACAGGCCGGGCCCAGCCGCCTGCATGGTGGTACGGGACAGAAGAGAGGCCGATTCAATAAAGATGATGGAAACAAGAGTACCCACTTACTTGCCGAGAACCCACACATTCGTTCAATCTGTAATGTAGCCAACAAATGTACATTAAAGTTATGCCATGTCAGGAACTCGGCTACACGCTGGGACACGGTGGGGAATAAGAGACTCTCCTGGTCCTCGCAGAACCCACTGGTCTAGAGGGCAGAACAAATGAGTCACTGAGTCACCAGGCAATCCCAATGCCCTGTGGTAAGCCCCATGGCGGGGTACGGAGAGGACCCTGGGGCACCTGGAAGGTGTATGTAACTGGGTCTTGAGGGGCCGGGCAAGGCTATCTCCTCTCCCTGAGCCTCAATTTCTTCTGTGTGTAAATGTGAGAATATGAAAATGGCTTGCACACAACACTCAGATGGAAAGTGTTCTAGTTTTGTCGTCTTCCGACAATAGCAATAAAAATGCCTGAGCAATGTGCGGCCAGTTACTCCTGGTACTCACAAACTTCGCTGTCTCATGGCAGCGGAGGGGGGGTGGTGGTCATTTGGAGGAGAGCTGTCCAGGAAAGCCCGCCTTGTTCTGCTCACCCCTCCTCAGCTCTCCAGGCTGCGACTAGAACTCTCTGTAGCAGGGCAGAGCGGGGATTTCATCGCCTCCTCGCCCAACCCACCTAGCTCCAGCCGACTGCACTCAACATGACTTACGGAGCCAGACTGCCAAAAACCCTGGCCTGCAGCAGTCATTTCGTTCTGAGATCTTAAAGTTACTCAACTTCTCTGGCCCTCAGTTTCCTTATCTGTACAAAGGTAAAATAATACTGGTGCCTGCCTTATAGAATTGTTTTGAGAATAAATGTGTTTGCATGTGTAAAACACTTAGAAAAGTACCTATGTCGCAATCTACGAGGTAGGCGTAAAGTCTCAGCTATCCTTGTTGTCGCTACTGTCTTCACATCTTTGTTGCCAAGAAGTTCATAATCACAATGACCACAGTCCCACGGAGAGAGCCTCTGCACTGGGGCCTCCTCCCCGTGGGAGGTTGTGTGGTGTCATTAAGAGGTTGGGCTTGACTCAAACCCAGGCTCCAACTGCCATTGGCTGTGCTACGTCTTTGAGCCTCAATCTTTTCATCTGTAAAATGGACTAATAAGAGTTCCTATACTGTGGCATTGTGGTAGGATTGAGTAAGATCCTACAGAGGAAGCAGCCAGCACAGCGCCTAGAACAGAGTGAGCTCTGGCAGTAAATAGTAGTGGTTGTGCTACTAGGTTAACACAGAGGAAACAAATGCTGATCTCAGTTAATCCAATTGTAAGGAGGGGTGACAGATTTCACAGAAGTGAGAAATAAGTCTTTGACTGCTCCGGTTGCCTCTCAGAGACTATGGAAGAAGACGGATCATTTTAAGCTCCTAAGAGTTCTCTGCATTGCTGGAAGTTGGACCTGGAGTAGATCGCCATTGTTTAGTGGAGCTCATTAATTAGTCTGTAAATTCAAAGGTAGGCTCGGCCTGAGTAAGGAAAGAACTAAATTTCCCCGGACCTTGAAGTGTGGTAACTGGATTTCCCTAGGAGGAGGTGAGTGAAGAGAACCCCAAAGACTTGGGAGAGAGAGGGGGGGAGCTGAGCCTAACCAAGCTAGCCTGGTGGGGGGTGACTGGAAGACTTTTAGGAACAGAAATATCTAAGACTTAATGTTTGAGAATTTGTGTTGCTGTAATATAAACTTTCCATGTAACGTTAAAATTATAGCAAAAGCCATTCTGCACACAAACTCTACATATGAGTGATGTTTGGGGGCATAAAACCCTGCACAAAAGGACTATTTCACAGTAGGATGCTGAGACTGTCTGTATCGACCAGGTCAATAAAACCAGGAACTCTGAAGGTTTCAGGAGAAGAGCAAGGCACCCTCATCCCACCCCACCCTGGGTATCCTTAGAGGAGTGGGTGGGATGTCTACGGTGGGTGCAACTCCAACAATTTCATCTGAGGGACGCTCAGCTGCCATCTGGCTTGTGAAATCAACATCACTGTCCAAACCCATACTTGACATCTCTGCTTGGGCGTCTAGTGGTCTTTTGCAGGTAACACAGCCAGTACAGAACTCTTGCTTTTTTACCTTGGAATCGGACCTTCTCCGGAGTGTCCCTATGTGGTAAGTGGCATTTCCATTCACTCGGGGGGCTGAAGCGCCTAATCCAAGAGTTTTCCTTAATGATTCTTTTCCACGGTGCCCCAAAGTCCATCAATAACCTTGCCAACTCCACTCCCAGACATTTCTCATGTCTGTTCGCATCTGCAATAGAGCCACTGCTCCCCTCCTGCCGCCAGAGTCCCAACTCAAACCACGAGGCTCTCTCACCTGGACAATGGTCTCCTTGTTTACCTTCTGTTCTTCTCCCTTCCCCCCTCTCATCCCTCATCCTCCACTCTGGAACATGGTCAGCCAACCAGAGTCATTGCTAAAACTTGTAAAGTGAGAAACTTGATGTCCCTTCCTTATTTTGACTCAGACACACTCCATCATTGCTTATGGAGTCTGCTCCTGCCTGGCCCTCTGAGCTCACCTCTAGCCCTTCCTCCACCCCTCTCCACTCCACCCACTACTGTTCCTTCTCTTCCCAAACATTCCAAGCTCAGTGCCACCTTAGAGGCACGACTGCAGCCATTACCTGTCCCTGAACGCTTACTCTCCAACCATTCAACCAAAAGGAGTTACTTCTAACACGGGATGTTTTTTCAATCCTTGTATTGCACTGTCACCCTCGGATAATTTCCTTATTGACTTATTTGTCTATTTGTTTGTTTGCCATCTGGTCCCCCAGTGAATCGCCAGCTCCAGGAGAGCCCAGGCTCTTTGCGACTCCATCAGTGCTGTACCCCAGCACCTCTACCATTACCCGGTACACGGTGGTGCTCAACTCTTGTTAGCTGGACAGATGACTGACTGCCTTCGTGGCTTTTATTATCATTTCCGTAGAGGCTCTGTGACACTCTGGAAACATCAAGAGCTCGAGATCCAGCACCAGCTGAGGTGCTTAAACCAGGGCGGTGCCCAGCAGGAGTGCCTGCCCAATCACAGCTCGGAATTAACATCGAGCTTAAGACCATAGTCTTCTGAGCCTAGATTCTACCAGCAAGTAGACAGATACAGAAGTTACCAAAATCAGAACCTTGGGTTCTCCATCCTCATGGAACTTCCCACCTGCTCCTCAACCTGAGGCCCTGTGCTAGAGCTTGATCATAGCATTCACCCACTAAGGCATTGACATCAACACAAAAGGGCCATTTCACCAACTGGAAAGTCCTCACGCATGTTGCAATTATGTGGGCTTCGTGAATCTCTTCACGGATAATGGCTGGGAGGGAGCCAGGCGTGGAACCTTGGCCAGTGTCTGGACACACGGCAGGCATCCTTCTACGGGGCCGGCGCATTCTGCCACGTCCACCGGGTTGAATTCCCAGCAGGGTGGGACGCTGGGATGAAGGGGGCTTCCTGCTGCATTGCCCACTGCATTCTACTGAGAACAGTGGGAAGCCAGGCCCAGGCTTTGGCTATGATACCAGCCAAAATTCAATGTGAAGAGCATTTGAGTTCAGCCAGAACTCAAGGTGGTGGAAATCAGTACTGTTTTGCCTCTTTTATGAATGAGTATCTGCTCACTGGTATCTGGTTTGGGTCCCCTTTCCAAATAGGATTGATCCGGGACCTCCTTTGAAGCAAAAACCTCACTCTCAGATGAGCTAAAAAGAAGAAAAAAAAAAAAAAAGGAAGAAATTCCCTCAATTATCTCTTTCTTCAATTCTAATTACCTCATCTTTATTTTCCCCTCTTGTCTTAGAGGAATTAATGCTTCTTCTTTTTCCCCAGTGTTAAAAAGCTTTCATGTAAGCTTTTCTCTCCAGTTTTCCCATCTCCTTCTTGGATACTGTCCCATCTGATCTTCACCTCTCTTCAGTACTGTCACCCCCTCTGTCCCACTGATTTTTCATCCATGGGATAATGAAAGCCTTCCCTGGACCCTGCCTGCCCTGGAAATTACTCCTTTGCCCCCTTCATCACCAGACTCATCGATGAGTAGCCTGTGTAGACACCACCTACTACTCTTCACCCGGCTCATTTCTCAGCCTTCACACCCCTGCCTCTGCCACTGCACTCACTGACACATCTGTCCTAAAGCCATAGCAGTCTCCAAGGCCCAAACCCAGTTGCTTTTCCTTAGTCCTCATTCAACACAAGGCAATCTCTAGTCCTTCACTGTCTGAAAGCCTACCTGATCTCTCCCATCATTAGCTACCTTGCCCTGGACTGGGGGTACTCACTTATCTCAACAGACAAAGGTGTGATCAGGATTCCAAAATTCCAGGAAGCACAGAACATGCAGGTACTTATCACAATGCAGTGCATGACTTCACCATCCATGGCCCTCTCCCTATGAAGCAGGGACCAGTTTTGAATCCTCTTTGTAACCCTGATGCGTAGCCTGCTCTTGGCATTACGTTTCAATACGTATTAAACCACTGAATGCCATACAAGAAGAAGGTGTGCCACTGACCCATGAAAAAACTCAGTTAGCTGGATGGGTGGACTTCTAGGGAATCTACAGACACTCCTTCCTAGGAGATTTTTAAAAGGAAAGGAGCATTTAATTAATGCCTTTGTTAATAACTTTTTTAAAAAATGAACAACCATTTATTGAGCACCGACTGGGCTGGGCACTGTAGCCCTGGCAGATTTGCAGATTGGCATGCCAGCTGTAGCAGGAGCTGGGGGAGAGAGGGCAAAGGTGGGCAGGCAGGAAGCAAGCCGGGTCTGAAGGGCCAATTCCTGAGTGTGCACTGTGCCCCCTGAGAGCTCCTGCTTCCTGAGCTGGGGCAGATCCTGCCCAGGGCATGCCTAGATGGGCTAAGAAATTAATGGGCACTGGTATGTCAGTGAGGGCACCAGTCTTCCCTTTGGCCTGGCCATCAGCAGGTAACCACCCATAACTGCTTTGTTGCAACCCTATTGCTAGGAGGGAGAAGAGTAGGCTCTTGGAGTTCTTTCCCCTGCTGTATTTCCTTGATTCCAGCTACCCTGACTTCCAGGAGGATGCCAGAGAGCCTCCCAGGGTGGGCCACACATGCCTGAGTGGGCTTCCAGAGCTGGCATCCATTGCTCCTCTCTCAGCCTGGCAGACAGGAAGGGCCAGCGCCCAGGGATCCTGGAATGCACATGGCATCTTGGCAGCCACCTCTAACAGATGACCGACAAACAGCTTGCTTGGGATGTAGGAAGTGACACAAACCTAATTGCACTCATTGATTTCAACTTCAGTGCTCCTCCCAAATCCAGCCTTTTTCTCCCTTTCCTGTTGCCACCAGACCTTTATCCTTAACATCACCCCTTTATGCTTGCCTGCACCCCCACATTTGGCCTCTTTCTGCTTCATCTGCTCTGCTGTCTATGAACCTTTCCTTTCCCAGAACCTCGCCTGCAGAAGACAAGAGCCCAGGAACACGGAGCGGGGAGGACACATCTCTCCTGCCTGGTCAGCTTCTGCCTCCTCCATGCCCACCTCCAGAAGGACACTAAGAACTCTGTTAGAAAAAGGGGACAAAGTGCACTGGAACCACAGCATGGGCTTTGCTGTCTCTGCTGAGAGTAGAGAAAACATGGACATCACTTGGCCTCAAAAGCTGTAGATTTAGATAATCTCATGATCGATCTCTCCACCCCTTCATCTTTCCTGTTGCTATTTCCTTGAATTCCCTCCAGCTGGTTGACTTCTCTCCAGTCTGGGCCCCTCCCCTTCCTGGAGTCCAGATCAATGGTTTGGCTGGAAATGCCTAGCTCTGGATTGTCTGTGGTCTTTTTACAGCCGGCTTCAATCTTTACTGCCATGCCCTACCCAGTGTGTTCCCAGGAGGCTGCCTGCTTAAAGGCCAGAGCAGGAGGTCAGGATACATGGGCACAGCCCCCCAACACTCACCCTGACCTTGAGAAAGTCATGGCACCATGCTTGGTTAGCCATCTGTATGACATATGAGATTAGAGGCTTCACTTAGAATCCCATTAACATTTCTGGACTGGGCAGCTCAGAATTGCCAGCCCTAAAATGTGGTAAGGCTCTGGCCAGAACAGCCCTTTGGAGAAAAACATTATGTGAATGTTGGCAACACTTCGAAGTCTCCTGAGAAAAGGTAATGACCTCTGCATTCACCAACTTTGTATCTTGGGGTCTGAGGCAATTGTATTTCAAAAGGAGATGGCTTTCCATAGGTCAGCTCTCTGTTACAAGATAGCTGTGCATAAGGAGACTCCACTGGACACCTGCTTGTGGAATCTCTAAAGATCCAGAGGTGGCTGGAGTGGGCTGCAAGGCAGTGATGCAGGGACACGCAGCTCCTCCAGTGAGGGCTGCCACTGAGCCATCTCCCTTGTTCAGCTTAGCTACCAAAAGTACCTAAATACCTGTGCAGTTATTTGTAAGAATGGAAAAATAAAACGAAACAATCCAAGTTTCCAAACATAGGGGACAAATGAAATAAATATGGTATACCTACACAGTGGTACATTATCCAGCCATTAAAATTCATGCCACGACCCTCTGTTTATTGAGGCTGTGGGGAACCTCGTTCTCATATACAGACAGTCCCCTAATTACAATGGTTTGACTGAGGATTTTTCAACTTTATGACAGTGTGACACCATTCTGTTTTTCACTTTCTGTACAGTATTCAACAAATTACATGAAATATTCAACACTTTATTATAAAGTAGGCTATGTGTTAGATGATTTTGCCCAACTGTAGGCTATGTCAGTGTTCTGAGCACATTTAAGGAAGGCTAAGCTAAGCCACGATGTTCAGTAGATTAGGTGTATTAAATGCATCTTTCATTTATGATATTTTCAATTTATCATGGGTTTGTCAGGATGTAACCCCACCACAGGTTAAGAAGCATCTGTATTACTCTTGGGGCATACATTGATATAATCTCATATGGTCTATATACACAAAATAGCTTATGGGAGTTTTATGTCTTTGTGTTAATATTATATTTAACCACATACATTGAACCATAAATATGATTCAACCGTATTTATTTAGATTCAATATATTTATGATCAATCCATCATGGTTATTTATAAGAGAAAACTATTACAAAGAAATTAAATAATTTGAATACATCAATACAATAAAATAGTACATATCTCTAAAAAAAGAATGAGGAAGTTCTCTAAGTGTTCCAAGAAACTGGTGGGGGGTGAGGGGGAAGAGTATACTAAAAAATGCACAATAGTATGTATAAATAGCTTCATTTGTGCAAAATGGAGAAAAAATAAGAGCATATATTTATTTGTTTATATATCATCTGCTTAGATTCATAAAGACACATAATAATAGTGGTTACCTGTATGGTAATGGTGGTGATAGTACAAGAACCTGTAGATGAGGGACAGGTGTAGGAAGGAGAATGCTCATATTTTGTAGATAGATCCATATCAATAATTTTGAGATAAATAATAATATTGAGGTATAAAGGTCACATATATGTTTATTATATATACATAATATATAAACTCTATTGAGTTCATATATATAAACTTTATTTTACATATATATTTTTATATATTATATATATATAAACTTGATTGGGGCATTATTTACATACCGTAAAATGTACCCATTTTAATGTACAATTCAACAACATTGAGTAAATCATCAGCATAATCCAATTTTAGAACATTTTCATCACCCCAATAAAATCCCTGGGTCCATTTACTGTTAATCCCTGTTCCCGATCCCAGACTTAGGCATCCACTAACATAATTTCTGTCTCTATAGAATCGCCTCTTCCTAATAGCACATAGGAATGGCATCATACAAAATGGGATCTCTTTTGGGTCTGGCTTCTTATACTTGGCTTGTTTTTCTTGAGGTTTATTCATGCTGTAGCATGTCTCAGTACTTCACTCCTTTTTATTGTTGAGTAGTAATCCATTATATGGATATACCATATTTTGTTTATGGATCCACCAGTTGATAGACATTGGATTTTTCCACTTCTTGACTATTATGAAAAATGCTGCTATGAACATTTGTGTGTGTGTGTGTGGGTGTGTTTTGAACCATGTGGTGGACATATTACTTACATGAAAATTTTTAATATTGCAAAAGATCAGTTAAATGGCAAATGCAAACAGTCTTATAAAAAAGGGAGTAGCAAAGTAATGTGTGTGTGCGCATGTGAAATGATTTGATTCTGTTCAATAATTAAATAAGTACATAAAAAAGATTAGAAGGCAGAAAGCTAAAATGTTAACAGTGTTGTCTCTGGGTGATGGGATGGTGGATAATTTATGTGTTTGTGTGCTTTTCTGTATTTCGCTGAATTTTCTACTGTGAATATAAATTACTTTTGTAATCAGAAAAAAAGCACAATGTTATTAGAACAAAAAAAATATCCTTCCCACTCAATCTCTCCAGGGTCTTTACCTCTCCGTTACAGAGAGATACCCTCACAGTAGTCCACAAATGCGGGGAGGGTAAGATGTAGCCCCTCTCTTTCCTTTATGATGCTGGTCACGACATCCAGAAAACTGCAGATCCCCAATAAATACCAATCAATTGTGGAGACCTTGAGATCAGTCTCCATGGCAACGTGATAGGCCTGTGTGAGCACTGCCCGGGTGTGGAGATGGTCCAGCAGGAAGAACTTCCACCACCGCCTGCCTCAGGCAGCACGAGGTTGCCAAAGGTCTGTGGTATTTCGTTCTGTGGCAATGGGGGGCAGGCTTTCCAAGGCTTGAAGAGACTGACAGCTCTCTGAACAATGGAACCTTCAAAGTCTTAACAGACCATTTTCATTGTGAGATTCCCTGAACTGCCATTTCTGTTTATATTACTACATCTGCAAATCCACGCCATGATTCAGTATTTTTAAGAACTCCATTTAGGGACTAGGTGTTCTTCCTCTATGCTTACCTTTTGCATAATTTTATCACATTGCTTCATAATTACTCATTTATCCTCAGTAGGGCTATTCCTTACATTTGAAGGATCTGGGACAAGGGAATAATTAGAAGCCCACATCTCACATGTCTAAGGATTTGGAAGTTTAAATAATGCTAACATATTACTAAATAAGATATGTCCCATCTTCTTACCCTGGTAAACAGATCTTCAGGATGACCTAAAGGGCAAGGTGTGACTTTAGATGTCTCAGGCTCCTTGGAGTTGTAAGTCTAGACAGCTGGTCTTAGGCTTTGGCCCCTAGCCCGTTCCCTCTCTCTTCCGACCCCATCTCCATCCACAGCAAAAGGAGCCTCATATGTATGTATACTCAGCCTACAATTCCATCTCCCCATAACCACCCACACTCAGACTCCCACTGCCCCCAGACAGTGTTCTCTCGGCCAACTCTTGGGCTTAGCATGTACACACTCAGTGCAGCCTACCCTTAGGAAAACAGACCAACAAAGAGACCAACACGTCCTGGAGGTGGGCTAAGGGCTGTTTGGTAAGGAATCCTGGCTTAGGCAACTAAAGCATCATCCTGAAGAGGGTACGGGATGCAGGCTCCAGGTGGTTACTCCCCATGGCCCTAGGACTCCTGGTAGCTGAATGAGGGCCCTAAAACGTGGGAAGGCCCCTCTTGTCCAAGATTAATGGATACTGGTCTATATTATCACTAGATTGGGATTTCTCAATCTTGACACTGTTAACATTTTGCGCTGGATAATTAGTTGCTGTGGGGGGCTGTCAGTAGCACCCACCCTCAGCTATAACAACCAAAAATGTCTCCACACAAATGTTTGGGGGCCAAGGTCACCCCAAAAGGAAAACCACTGCACTAGGCTATGAAGTTCTTAAAAGCAGGAAGTACAACTGGTTTACTTAGTAGCAGAGTGCACAGCACAGAGCAGATGCCCCAAATATGTTTGAAGGATAAATTTATGAACCAACATCCACTCATGATCTCAGAGGCGTTCTTGAAAGACCCTAATTTTTGGGGAAGGATTGTGAAATAATCACGCAGAAGAGCAGTTCTTGCTCCCCAGGGTATAAATGATAAACAATAGGAGGCATGAACACTGTCACCCACTGTCATAATCAGACAGGTCCCTCTGCCAGGTGGTGTGCTGGGAGCTACACAGAGTCAACCTGAGGAACCTCCCTAAGACATTAGACATTTCATAGTCCAATATCCCCCTACCAAAGCTGCCCAGGTTGGGAGAATGAGGAAGATGCCAGGATCTCTAAACTTATTTTAAATAGACGGTTCTATGGGTCCTGGCTAGGACACCGTGAGCCTCACATGCTCCTTAAACAAATCCAACTGTGATGTGCAACACGGGCTACAGTGCGCATGATGGAAGCCCGAGCAACAAGGCGCTGCTTATAAGTCCTCTCATCCCCTGCCATTCATTCTTCCTGTTCTCACCAGTGGAATTTTACAAACCCTGTTTGTGCTGAGTCTCTTCAATCAGCCGATAATGTTTATTGCTACATCAAACCCATGTTCTTCTCCCAAGCAAGCAAACAGCCACCACTTAGTTTTCTTAATAATAGGTGACGTCCTTCTTGTATGTTTCCCACATTCTTAGCAACTGGGCATGCATGGTTGCATCCACTTTGGTCAAAGTCAACATTCACAGGGCAGTTGGTGATGTTTGCATGAAAAAATGGGATTCTGGCAGTCTCCTACACTTGGATCCAAGTGCATGACTGGCAGATTTGATCTCAGAATCTGCTTGTGCTTCAGTTTTGCCAATAGTTGCAGGTCTTAAAATGTGGTCCAGAGACCCCTGGTGGCCCCGAGACCCTTTCAGAAAATGTATGTGTCAAAACTGTTTTCCTAGCAATAGTAAGATGGTCTGTGCATTTTTGCACTCCTGTTGTTCACAGGTATTATTCATGAAGTTGTCCAGTGGCTTTCAGACGTGTGATGACGTCATCATTCTGACAGCTAAGTGGAATGTGTGCTTGTGCTTGGGTTTTTAAATTATTCTCAGTTTTAATTTCAAATACAGTAAATATAGATGGATATAACCCACATACGCAAAAGTTCTTTGGGGCCCCAATAACTTTTAAGAGTGTAAAGAGGTCCCAGGACCAAAAAGCTTGAGAACCACTGCCCCAGAGCAATGATGCCGGTCCAGCTTCTCCATCACAAAATGTAAGGGTTGGAGGAGAAACATTTGGAAGACCTTTCTGTGAGGTAGAGTAAGTTACTGTGTGTGAAAATAAGTACATTTGCACAGTTTTATAACAGGAGTGTCACTGTGACATTTTAACTGAAAAATGTTCTCTAGGTTTGTCAAGGTGGAAAAAACAGGTCTAGGGAAAAAAAAAAAAAAGTATTGATATTCTCCATAAAAGCAATACCTCCTATACACAGTATTGCTTGTTTGGAGGTTTACTGATGATCTGATTTCTACTTTCACTAGCCTCATCTCACCACTCCCAAACTGTGCAGAAGTTGGCTCCATTTGTTTGCATCTCTGAGAGTGCCAAGAGTGTGCAAAGTTGATTGGAAGGAGAGTGACCAAGAGTGTATTTGTATAATTTGTAGAAAGGAACGAGAGAGCATGTGAACTTGTGATTTTAATTTTAACTGCAATTTGGGTATTATCAGTGGATTTCAATTATCCACGCTATAGAATCAGGATCACTGTTTTTTGGTTTTTGGTTTTGTTTTCTTTACATCTAAACAACATCACTGACTAAAATAAGGAATGAACCAATCCATTCCCTCCAGCTTTACCACCAATTCTCAATCCCTTTCAATTTACCCTTTTAAAATTTCTTTACTTATTTTCTTCCTTGACATAATATAGATGTTACCCAACCTCCCCCAGGGTCCCGAGGTATTCTGGACACACGGCATTCTTCATATGCCCAACACGCCCAGAAGGCACAGGACAATCGCCTCTACAGTTCAGATGGAAGAACTACGAGATGCAATTCCCCTTCCCAGCTCCACATGGCCAAGTGGTGCCCAGGCCCAAACCAAGATGCTTCCCGCCCTTCCTGGAGCAGGGGTCTCGTGAGTCCTTACTTGAAGGGGCACAGGCCGGATGCTGCAAGGGGCACTGAAGGGTATGCTGCAGAACCTTGGAGGCAAAGAGATAACTCCTGCTTTTTGCAGAAGTCTAGAAATTCCCTCCCACAACTTGCATATCAAAGGATGTCAATTTTCTTAATTAAAATGATAATAATAGTAACAATAATAATAGATAAGGAGAGGTCAATAGAATGTCACCAAGAAGAAAATTTTCCCAGTTCAAAGCTGGGGTGGCTAAATAATGGGCCGTAAACTTCCATATGAAGCCCAGCCACTTCTCTGCAGCCTGTTTCCATCTTCCGTGCTATAAATAATTCAGAGTTTTCTTTTTTCTTAAATATCACAAAAGCAAGTCGGAATCTTTATGTGAAGGATTCTGCTGTGTCCCTCTCTCCCTCCTCTTCTCCCTCCCTGGCCAGCCCAGGCAACTCCCTGGAGAATGACCCCTCAAGCTTTAACATTTATTCTTTGACATTTCAGACTATTTGTTAGGCAGAGCTGCCTTCTTGAGATCAAAGTCAGAAAATCTTGCCGAGAACTCCCACTTGGCTCTGTCCAGCTGTGACAGAGAGGGTCTATTAACCCCCAAGCATCTGCTTCCTTCCTTATCTAGAGAAATCCACGGGTCCTCATCCAAAAGGGCAGCCATTCCTCTCACTCTGCCCACCAGATACACCAAAACATGCACAGAGAAAGAAGGACAAGAACCAAGAGACATTCCCCACTAGAAGACCACAGTGACTCACGGGTCATGGCATCCGGGGCATCTGTCCAGGTGAGGTCTTTTGCATAAGGATCTGCAAGCTTTTAACCAGCTACTCGGAAACAAATATGGAACAAGGAAAGGTAACTTACCCCAAGTCAGTTTGCTTTTTGGTAGTGCTGAGACTGGGATCCAGGTCTTGACTGCTGTGTGCTACCACTAGATGATGTCACCTCCACCAGTCTGGAGGATGGCCAAGTTTAATGCCGAAGTCTTAAGCTGTTTTGTGAAATGACTTACCATTTTCTTCTGAGATATCCCAGTAAAAGTTTCCTGCTCTTCAGAAGAGTATCTCCCCACCAGCAACCAGAATCTTTTCTGACTTCACGTAGAGGGCAAAAATGAGAGACTTAGCCCACCGCTGGGTGTGGTGGTTCCTTGATATAAGAAGGTGGGTGGCTGACGAACACATCCTACTTGGTTCTT
The DNA here is from genome assembly GCF_000956105.1 of Propithecus coquereli. NCBI lineage: Eukaryota > Metazoa > Chordata > Mammalia > Primates > Indriidae > Propithecus > Propithecus coquereli. The sequence goes on from NW_012144967.1 coordinate 11,199,018, forward strand.
CTTTAAAAGCTTCCACCAAACCATAACCCAATGTTTTCTAAAGTGTGTGTGCTGAGTCCACGAGTAGGTATTAAGCAAAGAATATTCTGTGTTCAATCAGAATTGGAAAGTGGTTGAATAAAAAGGTTTATTTAGGCCAGGCGCAGTGGCTCACGCCTGTAATCCTGGCTCTCTGGGAGGCCAAGGCGGGCGGATTGTTTGAGCTCAGGAGTTCGAAACCAGCCTGAGCAAGAGCGAGACCCTGTCTCTACTAAAATTAGAAAGAAATTAATCGGACAACTAAAAATATATAGAAAAAATTAGCCGGGCATGGCGGCGCATGCCTGTAGTCCCAGCTACTCGGGAGGCTGAGGCAGGAGGATCGCTTGAGCCCAGGAGTTTGAGGTTGCTGTGAGCTAGGCTGACGCCACGGCACTCTAGCCTGGGCAACACAGTGAGACTCTGTCTCAAAAAAAAAAAAAAAGGGTTTATTTACGGCAGGACTTTGCATAGCCTTTAATACCCTAATGCAAATTGTGAATCTCTTAAGAGCTGGCCATACCATGTGACATTCTCCAAAGTTATCTGACGGATCCTCAGCATCTCATAAGACTAAAGGGAAACTTTACTGCAGTCAACGAAAAGAGGAGCACTTGATCTTGATGATCATTTATCTAATAACTGGAGTAAGAGAAAAAGGTTTTTCTGCAAGTTGGGGATGTCAAATTAAGAGAGAACCATGCTACAGTAACTGAAGCTTTGCCCAGAAAATGGATCAATTCATACAGGATGACAGTTGGTCAAGTGGTTGACCCAATAAAATTATTAAGATGCCCATCAACACCTTCCTGAAAATGCACAGTGGGATTATTCTGGTTTTTCTCAATGACCAGGTTGGCCATTTGGTATCTGACGTACCATGCAGCAATTGTCTGCTGCAGCAGCAAGAAATGCCAAACTGACAGCCATAAAGATTGAACCATTCTGTGAGTCATTTAAACATGAACTCAGAATTTAAATTCTCCCAGGAAGGACATTCTCAGAATATGTTCTACATTGGTGGCATCTCCCCTGCTGACCACTTGGCGGCGGGAAAGAAGAGACTCAAGTCCGGCTCTGTATCTGACTCCCTCTGCAGTGAAAGGCCTCGGTTGCCCTCCGATGGGAGCAACCAGAGAGCATCACGGACCCTGGCTGTGCCCTCCTGGCCAGGTGAGTTATCAGGGACTAACACTCACAACAAGAGTTGCTTTGTGATTTATTCTCAGGTTCTCTGCCATGTGAATCTTCTTTCAGAATTAACAGCAAGAGAACGCTGATACTTTTACATATATAGAAAGCATGATCTGGATTTAGTCTGTGTCTAGCCTGTGTTCTGGAATTTTTCCTTCTCCCTAAGATTGTGGGAGGACCCAGGGAGAGGCGCTCACATTCGTTGGCCCATGGGACACAGACATTAAGGCTCACCCTTGCCTTGACTTTGGCAGCAGGAGGGTAGACCTTGGAGCCTGCTTATCTGCTCGGTGCTGAGAAAGACTGGAAATGAGAGAGCTTTGTAGGTTCGGGGGTGTCCTGTGTCACAGAGGCTGAACCCTCAGCTTCAAACTCAAGGACACCCCATGTCACATGCTCCCAACACCCTCAGAAGCTGGCTGTGTGAAGTAAATATGTCCCTAGGCCTGTGCAGCTGTTAAAGACCACATCACAGACCTGCAGACAAACTCCATTCCTCCAAGAGCACATGTGGACCACCCCCAGCCCCACACCCTCTTGTTTTTCTGAGCAGTCCATCTGGGGGTCAGGACTCCATGACTTTTGGCCAAAAGCTATTACTCTTGTAGAGTAAGAAACACCACAGCACGATTGTGAAACAACATTACCAGGATCAAAACAGACTGAAGCCAGTGTGAGTTTCAGAGTAAGAAAATCGGTGGCTTTTCGGAACTCTGTAAAGGAAGTGTCACCAGGCCATATTTGACAGCAAAGTCACTTTGCCCTTTACTGGGGTTAAGTCCTTGTCCTTCTCACTGCAGAATGAACTTGGGAGCCAGGGAAGGAAGCATGTGTCTTTTTAAGGGAAAGAAGCTGCTTGCTCCAGTGCGGTCCCAGAGGGCGGAGCCAGGCTTCATTTTGCTGCCATGTCACAGCACGCAGGTGGCAGACACCGAGGTGCAGAGAGCCAGGAAGATGAGCTGGTTGTCAGTGTGAGGCCCCCAGGCCCCCAGCGTTACTTACCCAAGTCAGGCCTGGCGGTGCTATGTGAGCGGACATGGCGCTCTGCCCCTCAAACCTTGGTGAAGGCGCACATCAGGGACTGCGAAGCTGGAATGCGCACCTCTGCACAGCCGCACTGCTCGCTCTTCACGCCCTCTCCGTAGCTGTGCGGGGAGTTTTGACCACCCCTCCAAACTCCAAGACACTGCTTGACGTTGCTCTTACACACAGAGTGAGGGGAGAGCCGCTCGGTGGCTTTGGCTCTCATAAAAGCCAGGCTCCATTCTCGTCTTATGCCTCATGCCCCAGTCTCCACCCATGGCCAAATAAAAGTCAGGTCCATCTACGTCAGAGAGGCCTGGACAGGCTCCTACTGGCAGAGGAGGAAAGCAGTGTGGTCCTGAGAGGCCCAGGGCACCTCTAGTGCCATGTGGGCAGCTCACGCATCTTCTGTTTTATCGTCTTGAAAGTCCTACCAGAGCGTCCCCAGCTAGAGTTTCTCTACAGCTGCAGCTGTTCTCTGGGAACTTATCACCCTGCCTTTCCCTCTACCCCAGCGTTCCAAGTTCCTTCCCAAACAGGACCCACACAGGCCTGGGCTGGAGGCCTTTGCACCAAACCATCAGCATCTTCCATGTCCCTGCAGGATTGGTGCTCCACAGATATCCTCCCGCCTCTCTCGTTTCCTTGTCTCACAGCCAAGTGTGACCTAGCACAGGCTTGGGCCCAACGTCTTCCTCATCCCCCTAGTTCTCACCACTCCTGACCCAGGAGCACACAGACCACCTGAGCAATGTCTTTGCACCCACCTGGACATCAAGGATAACGGGGAGGGAAGATCTAGGCCTCTGAGGCGCACACACCCAGATATTCTGTCCATTCAGATGGACAGGGACAAAAACGCAGAGAGATCTTAGACCTTGTCACCCATGCAGAAATCTCCCCCGTGAGCAAGGAGAACTGGGGTTACTCTGTGGAAGTTTTACCCACTGAGTAGGAGGAATTGGAACAAAACTGGCACCCAAATGGGCCTCAGAATCCTGATGAAATATCAGAACCACCCGAAAAAAGCAGAAAAGGGACTTTATCTCTTGCCAGCATGTCTCCTGCAACTCAACTCACTTTTGAGTTCAAGTAGGGTTGAAGAAGGAGTCTCATTTAGCTCTGGAAATAAATTGTCAGATCTAGGCTGAGGTTTTCTCGGGAGGTGGGAAGTACAGGGGTGGTAGGTAACAGTAGGATTTCTAAAGGCAAAATGCAGAACCAGAGCTATCCAAGGAAACGAGAGGCTGCAGGCAGCTTCACCCACATCAGCCAGCAAGAGAGAGTGGGAATGCGGTGGGTGGGGTAGAGCTGGGGTGGGGTGCGGGGAGGAGAGCCCCAGGCCGGTGCTGGACAATCCAGATGCAAACCAGGCTCCCCACAGGTCCCACCCTGTCCCCCTCCACTGTTATGCTGAAGAGCCTTCCCTAGATGCTTCCAGGAGAAGCCACGGGCAACTAGCTTCACCCCTGTCCCTCCCTGCCCCTCCCTCCCTGCCACCATCCTTTTGCTCTTGCTTTCAGAGTCAGGCTGGCAGCGAGCACAGCACAGGAGTCAGTAAACCCTGAAGGAACAAAGGCTCCGGCTCTTTGCTTAATCCATGTCTGGCTCGGTTTAGAAAGCTACACAACAATGAAGTCGTCCGGCATTGATCTGCCCACTCCGTGCCGTCTCTGCGGCATGCAACCCTCCCTTGCCGCCTCACCATTGTATCTCAGATGCTTGATCCTTTGCTCATGCCTGGACTTGACCTGAGGGCCTGGGCCGAGTGCTGGGCTGCGGTCACACCTGTGGCTGGGAGGTGGCGGTGAGGAGGTGGCTGCTGGGAACTTGGCTGTGGAAAGGAATTCCCACACAAGAGGGGAGAGGCAGGGCGGCCAGAGGCCAGCTTCGTGGCTTCCAAATCGAACCTGCTCAGCATCTGGTCTTTTCTTCGGTGAGAATCGCATGGCTGAGCTTGGACACACCAGGAGGTCTTTGAGGTGAGGTGGAACAAGGCCAAATTGGGATGTGTAGTCAGGCAAGGGTCTTTCCTCCACCACCTTCCTGTCCGACACTGCCCACGCTTGCCCAGACCTGGGCAGACTGACCTACTACTCCTAAGGATCAGGCTGGCCCATCCAACAGGTCCTCCCCAGCATCAAAGAGGCCATCACTGTCTGATTGGGAATCTCACCAACTGTAAACCAGGTGATTCATCTTAGATGTAAGACTAACCACACTTTCAGGTACCCAGGGTCACTAAATGCTAGAATGAATGACGAAAGGACATTGCAGACATTCTTTTCTAGAGAGTCTTTAAGGTCATTCCAGAAGGAAGTAAGGGATGGCACCTTGCCCTGAATACCCCTGAAAGACTTCTTTGTCCTGGAAGTGGGGGTGGAGGCTATGATCATGGAGTCCCCAGGACCGTGGCCTTCCAGGAGCACAAGATGGGCTGCTTTAAGGGGCAGCAGAGTGCCTGAGAGCACTCTAAGGTCAGGCAGATTTGTGTAAGTCCTGTTTCTGCCAGTTTTCAGCTGTGAGAACCCAGCCTAGTTATTCAACTTTCCTGAGCCTCGGCTTCCTTGTGGGTAAAATGTGCCTAGCTTTGAGTGAGTGATGCACAAGATGGGCATGATGATGAATATTAATGCCCCACGGTGATCCCATCCTTGGGAGCTTGGTGACCAGTTCCCGGACCTGGCCACGTAACGCTAGTGAAAGACTCAGCCTCTCTCCAGGGCACGTCCCTGGAAAGCGCTACGCCAGATTTCACCTTGTCCTACAAGATCTTAAGGGTGAAGTTGTTTCTTATTCTCCAAGTTTCAGAACCGGCCCCCGTCAACTACCCCTCCAGAATGAACACCCAGAGAGCAGCTGGCATGTGCACCGGGTTCATAAACTGAGTCAGCTGTGAGCCTCTGCAGCGAAATCATGCAGGACCAAAGGGTAAGCTTAAGTCCTAGAAAGCCACTGTGAAATTCTGTAAATGAGATTCACACCTAGAGGTTGGGGAGCTGCAAGACTGGCTGGTCCCTTGAGCCCCCTTGAACTGAAGCCAGTCCAAACCAGCATCCTCTCTAGCTGAGATCAGCCCTCCAGGTTTACCCTGTGCCAGCTCTGACTGCCCTAGAGGTTCTTACATTGGGGCAAATGCCATGGGACTTCAATACTGAGCAAGAAAACCTGGAAAGCAGAGGCCTGGGGATGAAACATCCTTCTCCAATCCCAGCTGGGTCCTTATTCTGCCTGGCAATCTTTCCATACTTCCCTGTCATTTGCCGTAGACTCTTCCACTGCTAATTCAAACCTTCTCAACTCTTCTTGGATCTTCTCACTCATAGCACAAGACCTTGCCTCACACTTTATAGACAAAATAGAAGCTACCAGACAAGAACTCCCTCACTTTCCTGCCCCCAAACCTCTAAAAGACCCATATGCCCATTCTTTCCTCTTCTTGTCCCCTCCTACATCAGAAGAGCTCTCCCTCCACGTGCTAATGCCAACCCCTCCTCCTGAGCTACTGATGCATTTCCCTCCCATCTTCTCAGGGGCCATTTCTACCATTACCTTCTCTCCATGCTCTGACAGGCTTTATGCATCAGGACAAAACAAACCTTAAATCTTTCCTATGTTAAAAATGAAAGTTCTCCCTTAAACACATGCCTCCCCTCATGGTCCTAAGGACAGTCCCAACCCATAGGGCATCCCTGTTCCAGCCCTGACTCCCTGGAACCACTGAGAACAGAAAAACTCAAACCCAGGCCACTCTAGAGGACAGGAGCTTCCATTTGGGGTCGGGGGACTGAAACCAAACTAGACGTAAATGAGAGATAAAGTGAGGGTAAGTAGAAAGGCACCAACCTGGCCCGACCAATGCCCTGCCACACTTCAACATGGGCTCACCCACATGGCTTTACCTGTCTCTCCGTTACTTCCTAAGTGAACAAGCTCCAGCAAGGCCTGCTGGGGCCTGTGAAGGGTCCAGATCCCCAGGAGCCATCCCCCGGCCCCTGTTCTCCACTCTTGCTCCATACCACCTGCACATGGAGCCTCATACAGTGTCTCCTCCTCCTACAACGAAGAGATTGCAAGTTTACCAGAGGCATTTCAACCCATCTAGCTGTGTCAGGGCCAGGGTCTAAGGGCCGATAGACGTGCCTGACCATCTAAGCATTCTACTCTCAGTAGGATTCCAAGACTTTTTGGCCTCCCCCTCCTGGCAGCCCACGTGAGACTTGCCATGAGAGTCTGGCTCACCTGAGTGTGTATGTGTGCATGAAGTGGAGAAATGTCTCTGAATGATCAGTGTGTTGAACTGCAAGCCCAAGGCTCCATCTTCCTCTAGGCAAGGTCACTTCTCCAAGATCCACAGGGAACACACAAAACCACTCCACCCCAGGGAGAACCCTACTCGCTTGCTGGTGCACCAAAGATAAAGGATCCCCCAATCCCACTTCCAGACCCCTCTTACACATCAGCTTTGAAGAGACGATCTCTGCAAGCTGGGGGACAACAGAACAGTCCCCAGCCACCAAGGGAGTGAGGGGTTCAGTGGCCTGTATAGTGGTAGCTGGAGTCAGTTTCTGAGTTGAAGAAACACTTCACTATATGAACCTGACCTATCTGTAGGAGTCTCAATGAAAGCAACCAATGGAACAGATCATGAACACCTTTGCAAACCAAGCTGAACTAAGAAACTTCTTTTAAAAAGTAACAGTAAATCAGGAAAAAAAAAATATGGATATCCTGGAATTTCTATATCTTTAATATTTTTGCAAAATTTCCAAATAAGAGGTCTGATCCAGTCATTTCATTAGAAAATAAAGTGTTTATTAAGAAACTATACACTGAACACTCCTATAAGTCTCTGTGGAAACACAACGCCCCATTGTCATAGCACAAGGTGGAGAAAATGGCAGAATAAAAGATGCTGGGATGGATGAAGCCTGGGCGGCTGGAAATGAGGTAATGATTTACAATAATTAAAAAACATCATCCTCAAGCTTACTCCTTAAAGCCACACTTGGGAGGAGGCACTGACCCCGAAGGGTCAGCGGGGCATGACAGGGAAGAGCCTGACATGGAGCAATGGGGAGTGGGAAGAGGGAGCTGGAGGGGGCCAGATAGCACACACCTGGCGGCCCTGGAGAGAACCTGCATCCCCAGGTGAGGCTCTGGAAACTCGGGTGCCTGGGGGGCCACCCCAGATACTGGGCAAGAACTTGGACAGCTTCATATTTGTAAATCCTGTGGAGGCATCTGAGAATCAGGCTAGGACCCTGACAGGAAGAACCACCATCCACAGGACCTGGGAAGTAAAACCCTTAAGTGGGAATTTGAACTCCCAGGTAAATTTGCCAAAGGCAGAGACTCTATTCTCTGTCACTGTGTAATACCACTGAAAGGCTTATTAGATTAAAACAATCGCCATTTGGTCCCAAGAGCTCCCTGCGGGAAGCTCCCTGATGCATGCTTCCCACCATTGCGGGCTGCTCGGGCTCACTTCATGATGGAGACCCCAAGGGTGGGCGGAGGTGGGCCAAGCCGGAAGTCTACTCAACCAAGGTGTCAGCAAATCTGGGTGAGTTTCAGGGCCTACAGGTGTGCCTTTCCTATCAAAGCAAGGGAAAGTCATCCCCTTCCCTCTCCCCAGTGGATCAAGTTGAAAACAGGGGAAACAAACCCCTCTTTGGGAGAGGGTGGCTGTGGAGTAAGGCATGAGTCAAAGCAAGCAAAGTAAACACATATATTGACCAGAGAACAGGAGGACACTTCCATTGGTGCCATGAGAGGGGCTGGAGGAGGCCAAGTTTTACTTCTCTTCCCCTTCAGTTCATCTTGACCTTGAAATGCTGATTCCACTGGGTTCCAAAAGTTCTTAGAGTCAAGAATAAGTGGAAGTGGGGGAAGAGAGCCAATCCCAGGATCATGGACTAGCAGGAAGGGCCTTGGTCCCTGATTCCCTCGGTCCCTTGTGGTCCTAGTAGGATGGCCAAACCACGGCAAGACCTCCTGCAGCCAAAGCTGGTCGGAACTGCAGCTCTAGGGGCCAAGGAGGAGCCTGGAGAAACTCTCCTTTCCCAGGAGTTTTCTAATATCACACTCACTGTGAGCCGTTGCAGATAGAACAGGAAGTAAGGGGCAAGTGTGTCCAAAAAAAAAAAAAGGACAATTTTTTTTCCACCAAAAAAAAAAAAAAATATATATATATATGTCTATAAAGTGATTGGTTTCCATTCTTTCCTCTGAGACCTAACTTGGTGTCAATACTTGGGCCTGGCTCCCCCCTTCTCTTACCGCGCTGTCTCCGCCTCTGCTTAGGTGCTCTCTGTGACTCTTCCCCACTGGAGGTTGCAGGGCGACGAGGTCACTAAGAGGACAGCGTGGTATCCTAGGGAGAGCCAGGAAGACCCCACGCTTCCAGGCAGGGAAAGTGAGGCCGGAGCACGGCTGGACTTCATCAGGCTTTCTCGTGGTGCTTAGGTTGTTTTTGTAAAGCAAGAGGATGGCTAGTGTGTTTAAAAGATGCTCCTGGTGCACGGGTTTTTAATTCTCTTTATTGGCTCTAAAAATGGTGGCAGGAGCTGCCTCATAGGCCAGGAAAAAAAAAAAAAAGGAGCACAGTGATGATTGGAGGGAAGGGACAACCCTGCCAGTGGTGGATGGGGGAAAACACCCATCTTGGTGGAGTTAAAGGGTGCAGGGGCACCGGTGGCTCATGCAGTTTCTACTTAGCTTCCCTGGATCCAAAGAGAACAATGCCTAGAGCTTCCAACCTCTCAGAGGGCCCAGCCTACCAAGGTGACATCAAAAAAAGGAGGCTTAAAAGGAGTTTTTTTAAAAGCCATGACGTCCTTTGCTGAAATAAACATTGACATCCTCAACATAGATGCCATGGTTAAGAGGCTTGGAATGTCCGGGAAGGCTTATTGGATTCAACATAATTTCTCTGAAACCTATAAAAAAACAAAAAGAAAAAAAACAGAAAAACAGAAAAAAGCAAAATAAAGTAAAAATCAAAACCCCCCAAAGAAGCTCAAAACTAGGAGGGCAAACAGAGAGGGGCCGGAAAGGGGAAGAACCAGAGATATAATATAGATATATTGCAAACAGCCAAATGAACTGTCAGCAAAAGGGAAGGACAGGAGGAGGGATTAACTTAAAACCAAGCATGGCCAGAGAAACTGGAAATACCCCATTTTGCTGCAGCCTCCATTGAACCGAGGAAGGGACGTGAGCGAAATATTTGGGGGGTTGGCCTTGGGTTGTCATGGAAGAGGAGGAACAGCCTCTCTAAGTGGGTCTTGGTCTACAACCATCTTTCTGGAAGGAGGAGCCCCAGTGATGAGCTGAGGGGCATGTGGGGGAAGCGGTGTGTACTCACTAGGGGCCTAACGGATGGGACAAGAAGGCTATGCTGTCCCAGAACTTAGATTCTTTAGGGATACCAGAGGGCCATTTCTAATTCTAGGAGCTAAACTTCCAAAGACCACTTGTGACCACACCAGGAGGTGGGGGCGCTATACTTCCCATCTTCCTCAATGACCTTCGAGCCTCACCTCACTAGGTCTGCAGAAGGTTTAGGAAATGGTGGCTGATCTATTGACCTTCCCATAACCCCAAGACTTACAGGGGATGGAAATACCCAGGAGAAGTAATGTGGGTGGCCACCAGGCCATGGGTGCCTCAAGCAAGGAGGACATCCATGACAGCTCATTTCTTTTCTGGCCACATAGCCCTGGACTAAATTAGGATGTCCAGATGTGTGAGTATTTCTGATCAAATAGCCAGAAAGATGTTGTTTAATCAACCCCAGATTTAAAACGTGTCTGTAAGGAGTGTGTGCGCATTTGCATGTGTATGTGTGTGTTTGTGCCGATGTGTGGACAGAGTCAGCTATCTTTTCATGAACGCCATGTGCAGGCATGTGGAGGGCAGAACAGGCTGCTGGACACTGGAGATATGATGGGGAGAGATTAAAACAAAATTTGGTTTCACTGAGCCTTTCCCCTCCTCTTGTCCAGGACCTAGTATGATCAAAACAGTGTTGAGTCATTTGGAGTGTTGGGACCCCTTGCTCTGCAGGGAGCAGGGTGAGGTTTGTGAAGATGGAGGGACTCTTCCTTGTCAATGACATCTTGTTTAGAGGGAGGCTCGGCTTCCAGATGAGATGTTTCTAAGATAGTAGCCCTGTGCTGACCCCAGACAAGAGCTCTCTTGGGTCTTAGGATAAAGGCAAGGAAGGCCACTGGTCTGGGCAGCCTGCTGAGAAGGTTTGTGACACCCCTCCAGGCCATGGCACCTCTCTTGTTTCTCCCATACCCCTTACCTAAGGCCTACGAAGCTTCCTTCCCCAGAAAGGATTTTAGTACCAATCCCACACTTGGCACCTAGTCATACCCCAGTCCTTGGAGACTTATGGGGGTTTGATGAGTGAGTCTTAAGGTCTTAAGAGCCAAAATTGTTAGGGGGAGGGGTCTTGACTGCATACAAAGACGTCAAAGGAGGTAACTCACCATGTGACCTTGGGTAAGACACATCCCCACTCTGGACCTCAGGTTCCTCATATATATAGTGAGTTGATGGGACTAGATGATCTCTATTGTCCTTCAAGTTTAATATCCCATGATTGTCTATGTTTGAAAAGACCCCTGGCAGAAGAGGCAGACATGGGGGATTAATGGTCAGTATTGAGCCCCAAGTGCAAAAACATAGGGGAGTATTTTTCTTAAGTGCACAATGCCGGAAACAGAAATCCAGGTGTCCCCAGCTCCTACACCCACGCTGCTTTGCCTGGAGGGGCACCTAGTTCATTTTATGCACAAAATCTGACTCATTAACCTCTGAGTATCTCACAGTGACATTATAGAAATGGTACATGCTGAAGTCAGAGAAGAAAGATTTGCCATCACCATGAACTCTGTCCAACACTTTCCCTAACACGCTTGCCTCCATTCCCTTTCTTGGGCCAGAACGTCCCCAAATTGTGCCTATCACTGCCATTCGGGGTGCCATTCCTGGGCCTGGAAGGTGATTCTTATGACTTGGAAGATAATCCTGCTGGACCCAAGACCTTCTTTCTGGCTCCTTGTATCTCATCAAAGAAATTCAGCTAATTTCTAAGAGGGAAGCAACGTGATAAGGGGGGATGAAGAGCAGATGGGGGGTGGTGGTATTTGGCTCCTGAAAATATTTGCCTTTGTTAGCGCATAAACCATTGGAACAACAAAAGCTGCTGGTTCACCGGAGACCCGAGGACTACAATTCCTATGAAAGAGATATCATTATAGCTTCAGAGAGTGAAATCTCCTTTGGAGACCATACAGCATCTGTGGGCCCTGGAAGGCTCCATGTCGGATCCATTAAAGGCCAGGGCCAAGCCCGCCTAAGTCTCTGCCAAGGTCCCTGAAGCTGCCTTCGTGAACATGAGCCTTTTCCCATATGAGCTGGGATCTGAAGTTTGTTTTCTCTGGAACTCTTTCCTAGGTGGAGCCTTTCCAAGATTCTAAAAGCTGAAGCCTGATAGCATAAGAGGCACTGCTCCAAAATCCTCTATGCCTCCCCCTTTGTCTCTGAACAACCCCAGAACAGAAAGGAAAAGGCATTTACTGGGGGGAGGGCAGGGGAGGCCAGGACCTCAGTGGACACTGGGAAAGGGGCAGATGGGTGGAGAAAAGGCCAAAGAGGGGAAAATACACATCCAAATAAGGTCTTGCCCACCAGGGACCCATGGACCCCCACGTCTAAGCTTTCCCTCCATCTGCCAGTGGCTTTCCCCAAATCATCCAGCACAAAGGTACCTGTAGGCCTCTGTAATTCAGAACAGAGCCCGGTCTGCAGGGATTGTCTAAGAAAAGCATACGTTTCCTGAGAAGCAAGCCAGAGGCTCTGGGATCATTCTGGGGAAGGGAAGGGCATAGTAAAGGAAGAGGTTAGGGGAAAAGGGGCGCTGAGCACCCACAGGATTGGATGAGAAGGTTTGGAAGCCAATATCATTGAGCCAAAAGCAGGTTAAATCTTCAAAGGTGAGTCCTTTCTATTCACCGCAGCAAGAAAAAGCCAGTTCCTCTGGCTGTGCAACACAAAAGGAGGCCCAGGCTTTCAAACCTGTTTTTCTGATAATCTTTGACACCCCAATCATCTCTAGCTCACGGGGGTTTCAGCCCTGCACTCTGGCCTCAGGATTCCAGAGCCACCAGCTCACCAGCACCTGCCAATCAAAAGAAATTCCCTGCTCTTCTGCCTACACTCTTTTCATCTGACTTTGGATTCTCAAAGGCCTCTACTTCTGACTCTGCGTCTTCCTTTTGTTATCTGACATGATCATGTTATTACCTAACTCCATAAGGCCTTGATAACAGGCCTGATGCCAAACGGAACCCTACTGGATTCTTTTCAACATTCCCTCTTCAATTCTGTTTGTCTGTCATCTTCAAGTTGCGAAGTCACTGCAACACTTAGCCCCTATACATAGCACTGGCTGTGAGAAGGCACTTCACACTCCATCGTGGGCTGAGACGGGCAGCAGTCCTGGCGGGAGGTCCTGGGGAGGTTACCTAACAGGAGCCAGAGGCCGGGAACAATTCCGGTGGGAGGACTCCAGTCAGGGTGCCATTCTCGCCACAACCTGCCCACCTTTCCCCAGGGGGTAAGAAGGGGTGAAACGTTTCTGAGCCATGCTGCAGACAGGCATGGGATAATGAAGGGAACTCCAAGCAGTGCCCAGCTATAACAATGCTGCCATCAGACATATCCTGGTCACCCTGGAATCCAAAGACCTATATGTGGTCACGACAGTGCCAGGCATTGCCTGCAGTTAATTCATTATCCCCTAACCTTCTTAAAAAGTTGATAGCATTAATTTCCCATTTTACAAATGGGAAAATTAAGTCTCAATAATATGGAAAATCAAGCCCAAGCTCACTTTGTGGCAGAGTCAGAATTTGAATCTAGCTCTTGATAACTCCAAAGTCTTTGTAATTAACTACCTTGCAACATGGCTCCTATCTGTCAAAAACCAATATCCAGGAAGGAGTGACAGGGAAGCCAAGGCAGTAGTGGCAAGGACATTCTCCAGAGGAAGCAGGGCCCCTTAGCAAGCCCTGGGCCAAGGGCAAAGTCTCCTTTCCTCACTAACAGCCTCCCTAGCTAGGAAGGTAGGTGGCACCAGCCCTGCCATTCCCTCCTCTGGCCAACCCTGGTCTAATTCTTTCCCAGGCACCTTCATTCATTTTCTGCACTCGCTGGCCTGTGACACCCACCACCCTCACAGTAACACTTTGCATGTTTTGGGACCTCCCAAGCAAGGAATCTTAAACTCTGGACATTGACTCCTTCATTTTGATGTTATTTCTGGGAGTTTAGCCTAGGAAGGATGAAGAATGACCTCGTGAACAAGAGATTGTCATGTGTCTGAAGAGAAGAGCAATTATTCAGAACATAATCACTCCGTGCCAAGGGTGTAAACTATCTGAGACTACCCCTGGAGAGCCACGCAAGGCACCCAGATGGACTCTCTCCCCAGCATCCTCCTCCAGGCCACCACATGAACAAGGGTGGAGAGAAGAGTACACCGTGGCAATGAAAAGCTCCCTCAAAGACACACGTCTCTTGCTTCTTTTCCTGTTTGAGTGGTGGCCCCGCCAAGGCCATGGGAAAATGGTCAGCAAGGAATCCTCATGGCTCCTGGGACACAGTTATGATTGCTCTGTTCTGTGCCTTCTCTTTGGGTGCGGCTATGCTTTTTTGAACCTAAGTTCTTTCTTCTCCTGCCATCGGATCCAATAAAAGGTTGGTGGCACTGGCCCAGGTGGGTGAGCCCCAAATGCCTAGGCTTGCTGACCACAAATTAGGTTGCTTAGAACTCTCAGATATTTTCTTTTATTATTCTGAGGTTGCAAACATAACCCATAGGCCATATATGGCCCTAGGATGTGTCTTTTTTTTTCTTTAGCATAAATGGTATTTTTTTAAATTTTTTATTTAGTTGACAACATTTAAAACTTGGGAGATTTCACATTTACAATATCCCCATTTCTCACTTCCCTTAAAAATCCAAGAGTTCCGGCAATGCTGGGCCAAAACTTCTGAAGAGTGATAATCAGCGACAGTAGAGTGGTGGCCACTGAATTTAGACAAGGTGTATGTTTTCCAGTTTGCCATATTCCCCACCACTCCTTATTATCCTCCACCCCTTCACTTACTTATAATACCTGCATGGTTTGTCTTCACATTTGAGTTTTAAACTTTACAATAAACATTAGGTTTATCGTACTAGGTTATGGGCTGTGTGTTAAATACCAGGGAATGCCATCTCAGCAAGCGTTGCTGACCGCCCCATCATACCAAACTTATGTTCCTTCTGGTCATGATAAACAATTATAAAGAAGTGGCTGGAAGACTATAGCAGAGGGACAATCCCATCTCAGAAAGGGAAGACAGCACAGAGACTGAAATGTGCAGTTAAGGCGGGCACGGTGCTCATACGCTGCTGCCAGGAGAGAAAGTGGCCCTCACATCGTCAGCTGGCTGTACCTCCCACACATTGCCTGATGTGTATAAGGCATATGACAAAATGTTGTTGAATGCCAACTATCAGGACTTTTTAATATAGCTTTATATTTCATGGGGCATGACTGGACCTAAAGTCTTCCTATATCCCTATAATAATAAACACGTCACAAAGGGTTTTATAGAATATTGAAATGTCCCTGTTGTCCACTTCATAGTAAAGAATGTTGAACTGAGATCCCCAACTTCAGTAGAGGGTGCCTCTTCCTGTAAAATCCCCTTGATACCGCTGGGAAAATGAGTGATGAGATTGCCCCAGCCCACTTGCCAGCGCTGCCAAGTCTGCTTCCAGCTGTGCACAGATGCTCGAGGGAGGGCACTGAGGCTGAATGTACCCCAACCATGATTTAGCGCACGGAATCATGCCCACGGGACACCACGGTGGGAGGGCGTCCGTGCCTGGGTGAGCTAAAGGGGCATGGAAGACAGATTCTCCCACAAAAGCAAAAGGCTCGTCCCTGAAGGAATCCTGAAGGCTTTCACAGCTCGTCCCTGACGGTATTTTAAGACTCTCCCTCAAAAGGGGGAGGAGTGTGCTGGAGGACCTCAACTTGGCATTGCTGAGACTATCCCAGCCATAAGCTGATCTTGGCTTAAAGAAGTGAAATGTTAGCATCAGAGAAAGTGAAATTCCTTTCACTCCGTAAGATGGGTGAAGTGTCCTCTTAGAATCAAAATATTCCATAAGCCATGGAGTAATATTAGTCAGATG
Source organism: Propithecus coquereli (assembly GCF_000956105.1). Lineage (NCBI taxonomy): Eukaryota > Metazoa > Chordata > Mammalia > Primates > Indriidae > Propithecus > Propithecus coquereli. Next base: position 11,214,520 of record NW_012144967.1, read on the forward strand.
GCAAAACATCTTTACCATTCTCAAAATTCACTATATAGGGGACAATCTGTAATAACTTAGCATCTTCTTTTCTTGCTTAATTGAGAGAAGAGATAACCTCAGATATTAACAATCCATCTTCATTCCCTTCCTTGCACTTCAAAATATCTTTGTATTTTTTTCCTTTATTGAGTCTTTTGACTCTTTTTAAATATTTGAAATATATGAAATATCAGAAAAGTGTAGCGAATATCAAAACTCTGCACCTACCACCCAGCATTAACAATTTATAATATTTTGATATCTTCTTTTCAAGTTTTTGAAGAAATAATCCATCATAGCAATGGCTGAGACCATGTTTATCTTCCTCCCCTCCCTGGAGGTAACCACCTCTCTGGAATCGTTGATTATCCTTTTTAGGCATCGTGTAATAATTTTGCTACATATGCGTATATCCATAACCAAATTATAGTATTGTCTTGCACGAGTTTAAACTTCAAAAAAAGGGATGTTTTCTAGATTTATCCATTTTGATGCATGTAGTTCTCATTCACTAATTTTAACTAATGGAGTCCATTGTGTGACCACACTACAAATTATTTACCTGTTCTACCAATTGACACTTGTTTGTACTTTTTTTCATTATTCCAAAAAAGTTGCAACAAATATTATTACACAATTCTCTTTATGTACATGTGGGACAGTTTCTCTAGAGCAGTAGCTGGCAAACTATGCCAATAAAGAGCCAGATAGAAAGTATTTTAGGCTTTGCAAACCATACAGTCTCTGTTACCACTACTAAATTCTGCCATTGTAGTCTGAAAGCAGCCATAAACAACATGTAAACAAATAAGCATGTTCCAATAAAGCTTCATTTATTTAAAAAGGCAGGAGATAGATTTGGCCCCTGGCCCTGGGGCTGTTTGCTGACCTCTACTCTAAAGGCCTGTTTCTCAATGTGCAGTCAGGTGGGGCAGCAGCTGGGAGCTTGATAGAAATGATTCTCAGACCCCACTGAATCAACATTTGCATTTTAACAAGCTCCTCAGATGATTCTTATGCACAAAAATATTTGATAAGCACATCTTTGCCTACAATTGAGTGTATATAAATCTTTAATTTCACTTTATTGCTAGATGTTTCACCACAGTGATGCTATCAACTCATATTTCTATAATCATTAAATGGATGAACTTCTTACCCTGTATATTTCCATGTTGGATATTATCAAATATTTTTCTTTCCAAACTGATGGGTGGTAGATATTATCTCCTTGTACTTTTCAGATGCATTTCCCTGGTTACTACTGAGGTTGCACATCATCTCAACTGGGGTTTTCTGTTCTGTGAACTGCCTATTCCCTCTGTATATAGATAGTTGTTGCTCTTTTCTATTTGTGGGAATTTGTTATTTATTCTATATGCAAATTCTTTGTTGGATACATGCATTGGAATTATGTTCTCTTGGTCTCTCATTTGTCTTTTAACTTTGTATATGGTACTCGCATGGATTTGTTTTTAAATTAATGTATTCAAATCCATTAATCTTTCCCTTTCTGTTATTTATAATCGGCATCTTAAGACACATTTTCCTCCTCAAAGTCAAATGATATCTCTTTTCCTTTAAAAGTACTACATTTAATAAATCTCCCTTACAGAAAAATTCCAAATAATTTATGTAGAGACTCTTCACTCGAGGAGGTGGAGCTTAACCCCCCACCAACCTTGAGTGTGTGCTGTTATTGGCTTACTTCCAAAGTGCACAGAACATGGGAAAATGTAACTTTGCAGTGGAGAACCTGGCAAATACTATCTTAACCAGATAATCAGAGTTAACCTCATTGGTGGTCAGTCATGTGATAAGCATGCACTCTTCATATGATGTCATAAGAAGGACCCTTCACCTCTGTGGTCTTCCCAACTGACACACCTAAATCGAGAGACATTCAACATACAACCTGACCAGTGCTCCTCAAAACTTTCAGGGTACTCAAGGACAAGGAGAGTCTGAGAAACTGTCACAGGTCACAGAAGGGTAAGGAGAGACGAAACTAAATATAATGTGGGATCCTAGGTGGGATCCTGGAACAGAGAGAGAGCATTTGGGGGGAAACTGATGATATTAGAATATAGTACTGAGTTTAGTTCATAGCTATGTTGGTTTGTACCTATGTTGGTTTCTTAGGTGACAAATACATCATGGTGATATAAGATGATTACAGCAGGAGAAAGTGGATAAGGGATATGAGGGAATTCTCTGTTGCAACTTTTCTGTACGTCTAGAAGTATTTTAAAATAAAAAGTATATTTAAAGCAAAAAGTTCTACTTTCAAATTTCATCCAGAATCTACAATTTATTTTGTGACTGGCAAGAAGTAACAATAATTTATTTTTCCTCATGTGGTTCTCCCTTTCACACTGATTTGCAATGACATGCACAAAAAGTACACACACACACCCACATCTACTTGTCTGTCTACTATCTGTCTATCTACATATACACGTTTTCTGAGTGCTAAAAAACATTATTATACCTTGGCCAATTTGTCTCCTCTGTCTTAATTACTGTAACTTTATAAGTCTTTTCGTGTACTAAGGCAAGTCTGTTCAATCCTTACCTTCTTTTTAAAAACTATCTTGGCTATTCTCAGTCTTTCATTCTTCAATACAAATTAGAGAATAAGCTTATCAAGCAAGAGTTTTCAAAAACCCTGCTGGGATTTTTATGGGAATTGTATTCAATTTGTAGATTTGGGGGTGAATCAACATTTTTATTATATTGGTTCTTCCCACCCATGAACAAGTTATATGCTCCATTTACTCAGTTTTTCTTTTATACCCTTCATGTCTTATAGTTTTCCATAGGCACCCGCATACCCTTCATTAGATTTATGCCTTCTAACTTTATGTATTTTTTGTTTTATTTCATTTTTGCTATTGTAAATGTGATTGTTTTCTGTTAAATTTTCTAATGGTGTTTAGGGAATACACTATTTTTGTTTATTGATCTTGTATTAATAATTTTGCTGAACTCCCTAATTAGTTCTGATAATTATTTTACAAATACTCTTTGATGTTCTATATAGGGTGATCATATCCTTCACAATAAGGACAGTCATCTCTATCTTTCCAATTCTTTTATTTCTTTTCTTGTCTTATTGCATTGGCTAGCATCTCCAATTTTTTTTCACATATTTCATACTCTTAGATTGTAATTCATTTTGTGTGTAAAGATTGTTTTCTGGTTTTCTTTTTCTGCTCACTCATATTGTTTAATTTGTTATTGTTGCTATTGTTGTTACTGCCTCCATCCAGCCTCTTGGAACTTCAATTCCAAACAAAATCCTACAATGATGGTTTAGAGCCCCCTACAGGGTAATAGCACATTAGTCTTCAGCTAGTTGAGTGAGTTGGTTCAGTTCATGGTCTCAAAGGCTGCATCATTATCTCCTCTTCTGCACTTCCTTAGATTCACAGATCCCTATTAGCTGTATTCCCAGATAGGGGTTGGCTACATTATTTTTTCAGACTCATTGTTTTCAATGTGGAAGCCTGTCCCCACCGCATGATGTCAAGCAGTGAGTCTGGCTCTATTTCTCAGACAATTTGGAGCACATTAGTTTTGCAGATACCTTCAGAGCTAAATCCCTGACCTTACTTTTTGATTCTAGACTTAGAGCCCAGCATGAGAATGAAGTTTATTCTTCTCATAACCCTTTATTTCTGTACCCTTTCTGGTCCACAAGGTTATTTATCTTGTTTTGGGGTTCAGCTATGTCTTCTTACATTTTCTGTCACTGTTATATATTTGGAGCAGGGGGAGTAAACTAAAGCATGAACTTATTGTACCATCTTGAATAAAGTCCAATCATTTTTCTTTCTTTCTATATCAGAGAAAAATATATTTTCCTTGTTTCCAAAGCTAATCTTTTCAAGGAACCTTCAATCTCATCTCCAACTTTCTTTAATTATTTCTTGTCTCTCCAGCATCTTCCATCTCTCTGTTCCATTCCCCTTTGTACAGAAAACAATATATGGTCCCTTCTATCTTTTGTATGTGCACACATGCCATACTCATGTATGCCCACAAACCCAGCCTCTCACTTAGTAAATAATGAAGCAATGTCCTCCACTTTGCCATATCACTCTTTTCTGCCTCATTTCTTAGTTCCTTTGGGTACCAATATTTTATATGATTTGACTGCAGAACTAACCTCCATTGTCTCACAGATCACTCATGCTTTCTTTCCCATGATCCAAGTTCTAATCCCCTCACAAAAAAGTAACCTTTTGAAGATCACCAATGGTTCCACCATGACCAGATTCTCTCCATTCCTCTTCACTTCAATCATTTCACAGAACATGGCAACTTGATCACTCCACACAGCCCATGACACTTCTAATACTGTGCCATCCCTGTCATCTCACTGCCTCTCTTCTCTCCTTCTTTCTGTTGGTTTCTCTCCTTTTTCAGTCCCTATGGCTGTTTCTCAAGGATCAGGCCTTTCAGCCCCGACTACTCAAAGTTCAGGTCTCAGACCCACAGCAGCGACATCACTGGGAGCTTGTGAGAGATGCAGAATCCCAGCCTCCACCCCAAACCCACTGAATCAGGATTTTCATTTTAACAGAATGCTCACATGACCCCTACGTATATTAAAGTGCAGGAAGCAATGCTCTAGCTACCTGCTCCCCTCTCTGCATCTCCCTATATCTTCCATCATTAATGTCCATCTCCAGTGGGGTGACTTCTAACTCTCTGTCTCTAGCCACACACTCTCTTCTGGATTTCTTTCTCATGATTCCAACTGGCTTCTTGGTGTCCATCTTTGTGCATCATAACCACAAGCCCAACATTTCCACAATCCCATCCCAAACAATTTTCCTTTCTGACAGGCCAGTTCTTTAAACTCACTCTCCTGCTTATTATTATCCAGGCACAAACTCTTGGAGTCATCCTCATTTCTTGCCAGTGGCTTTCTAATTCCGCATAGTAATAAAACATCAGATTTCAGTAACTTGTTTTGCAATATCTCATGTATACATCCTTTTATTTATATCCCCACTTTAGCAAAGCAAGGCAGAATGATCTGGAGACAGACTTACCTGGCTTTGAAATCCCTTCCCTACCACCTACCAGTTGTGTGTGATCTTAAAACCTTAAGCAAATTACTTAATTTCACTGAGCCTCAATTTCCCCTTCTGTAAAATGAGGATATCATTATCTCACAGGTGCTGTTGTAATTTTTAAAAATTTAAAAAAACTCTCAGGTCACTGCCTGCCACATAGTACACATTAGATGAGGAATAAGTATTGGCTTATGCCTCCTCACCGCCCACCTCTATTTTAGAGCCCCTGTTTGGGGGCTTCTTAGCATGTTCTCCTGATTCCAGTCCTTACCTTAATCCATCTGATGTGTCATTGCCCAATTATATCACTAGAATATCCACTTGCTGATCCCCCATCCTCCTCAGAAGCCACCAGTGACTTGAAAGTGTCACCACACGACGCCCCAATGGCTTAGGCTGCCACCTGGGTCTTGACACACTCTGTTTCACCCCCATCATTCTGGCCAACCATTTGCTCCTCCCTATTCACACTCTCGGGTTCAGATAAACTCTAAGCTGACCACACCTTATGCTTTTCAGCTCCTGTCTTTATGCCCATGGTATTCCACTGTCCTAAATGTTTGTCTTCTAGGTTATTTTTTTCTCATCCAGTTGCCACTCAATCGTTCAATCACAAGCTCAAATCCCATTTTCTGTATAAGTCACTTGGCAGTTAATTGCAAATTTCTATGTGCTATTTCTTCCCCTGGAATCTGGAACTATTTTAAATACATACACTACAACAAAACATTTCATGTATTTATTTTTCATTTCTCAATAAGGTCATTTTTTTAAAAAACCCTGCTAACCAATATTTCTAAGCATTTTCACTTGCCCAGGCAATGAGCAAAGTGTCACACATGGACTTCCTTGTGTGACCTTCTCAGCATCCCTACAGGGGGAGAGCCATTATGGTCCCCAGTTTTCGGATGGGGAAATTAAGAGGAAGAGACTCTCAGTAATTCATGCCAAGTTGCTTTGTTAACTAGACACAGAGCCAGGACTTGGATCTAGGCTTTCTCATTCCCACTCCCATGCTCCTAACCCCTCTGTGTGTTGACGCCCAGGGCAGGAAGCAAATCCAACAGCTCTGTCTATTTCCCAAGCGATAGACCAGGATTTTAGAGAACTGAAGACTTGTTTTTTAGAACCATGTAATCTGACTAGCGTGTGTGTGATTTGTGTAACAATATGCGACATTATTTTAAGGCTCTCCTATAATATCTTGACATTTACAAAGCATTTCTACTTCTAAGGACTTTAAAAAATGATTATGTTTGTCTCAAAATAACTCTGTGAGGTAAAGAAGGAAAAAAAAATTATCTTAACACCAATGTCTCCTACCCCAACTTGACCATATAGCTTCTAGAACCAAAGTCTTCAAGTCCCAGCTGCTGCCCCAGAGCAGCTGACTGTCCTCGGGATCATGGCCATACTGTTTAAGACACAATGAGCAAAGAACAAAGGCCAGAGTCTGGCAGGAAATGTAATCGATAAAGTCCAAATCCCTGGGTGGTGTCAATTTTAAGCAGATTATCTTAGAGCCAGGTATGGCTAATAGGATCAGATAGCTGGCACATTCTAAATTTATAGCCCTAAATATCCAATACTATAAACTTGTGAGTTTCTTTTCTGGCTCTGTATTCCCATGACTAGTGATGATGATGACGGGGATGATGAAGACAGAAGAAAAGGGTCCCGCTGGACATCTGCATAGAGCAACAGTTCTTCACCTGTCTTTGGGTCCTTTCAATTTGAAGAAAGCATACTCATATCACACCCAAAAACACTCAGTCTGGGCGGTGCATGTGTCGCCGTCTCCTCCAAAGACCCAGACAAAGAGTGGCAGATACAGACTGCACAGGGCCAGGCGCCATGGCAGATACGAGCAAATGGAGACTCACATCCCGCTTTCACCGTACTCCATGTCTGCAAATTACTGACCCATGTTGAGGACCTCCTATGCTCATGGCCACTATGTTCAGAGCTACAAGAAGGGAGAGGGAATACCAAGCGAGTACGAAACAATTACTGCCAAGAGGAGCTAAAGATCTAGCGCCAAGAATGTGAAGACTACACCTTTCTAAGCTTCCCTAACAACGGGTTTGCAAATACTTCCAAGAGCCAAAGGATAAAAAGAAAGAAAAGCCAAAAATCAACTGGGGTCCTAAATCAAATAATTACAATATAGGATATATGCTAGTGAATGTCAGGAGAAGGGCAGCCAACTACAGGTGGGGGAGTTTGGTAGAGGAGTGGTCACGTGATCACATGTGGGTGGGAAAGGTGGTCCCCAGGCAGAAGTGCATGGGCAGAGGAGGGTCAAATGGTGGGAGTAGCAGGGACAAAGCACGTGGGTTGGATTGTGCCCTGCAAACCATAACCCTAGTGCCTAGATTGTGACCTTATTAGGAAACAGAGTCTTTGCAGATAATTAAGTTAAGGTGAGGTCATTAGGGTGGGCCCTAATTCAATATGACTATGTCCTTATAAAAAGGGGAAATTTGGACCCATAGATACAAACACACACACACACACACACACACCAAAAAAACAAAAACACCCTGAGAACATGAAGGCAGAGAGCTGGGAAATGTGTTTGCAGGCCAAAGAATGTCCAAGATTGTCAGGAAAATACCAGGAGCTAGAAGAGAGGCCTGGAACAGACCTTTCCCTAGTGCCTTCAGAGGAGCATGGCCCTGCTGACACCTTGATCTTCCGGCCTCCAGAAATGAGGCAATAAATTTCTATTGTTCTAAGCCATCCAGTTTGTGATATTAATACTTTGTAACAGCAGCCCTAGCAAACTGAAACAGGGATTTTTTTTCCCCTTGAAAAGCAAAGTATATACTATAATTTGGCCGGAACATAAAGTAGGAGTCAGGAGAAATGGGAACCAGTTCAGCAGGGATGATCAGAAACAAACACAATGTTTGGGGACTACCCGTGATAATCTCACGAAAATGAGACATTACCAAGCAAGGGGCAGTGCTGGAGCTGCAGCCATGGAGAGAATTTAGAAGCAGGGACTGTACGAATCAATGGATACAGAGATGGGGACTGACAGATGCACAGATGGAGAAATGAAGACAGATAGATAATGGATCGAAAGATACAGACATGGATGGATATGCGCAGATAAGAGATTTGGATTAAATGATGTATCTTCAACTAGTGATCGTGGCCTTTCACCTTAATGTTAAAAATCAATTTCCAAGTGTTGGATTCTGTTGCCCACTTTCAAAATCATGTTACAAAGGTTTAAGAGTACAAAAGTCCTGCAAATTCACAGGAATTTACATACCTGGGAAAGCAGAGTGTCCCAGGGAGTCCAGAGGACACATGCTGAAGCAGACACGTCCAGCCCGCACTCTGTGCCTTAGACCTCAGGGATCCCACCCCTGCTCGGGACCCCACGATATAGGCTGGAACAGCCAGAAAGGACCTCATGTCATAAAAGCAGTACAGGAAGAGTGTCAGGGCATCCCTAGCTACAGCAGGAGACTCGACCTTCCTGGAGAAGGCTGCCACTGCCATGAGGCTTAAAGGAGAGAGAAAATTTCCTTCTAAGGCGATGGGAAGGAAAGCTAGTACCAGCAGAAAGCACCACATGAGTGATGGTTGCCGTGGGGAGATACATGACACACCTGGGGAAGTGCAAAGAGTCCCCACTAATAATGGAGATGATTAGCTTGGGGCAGACCAGGAAGGAAATTCAGGGGTTTGGGCAACGGGTGAGCCTTGAAGGATTTGAAAGAAGGGATGACTGAAAGCAGATAAAAGGGGGTGGAAGGCGAGAAGCCAGAGATCAGTGGTGGCTGGACTGGGTAGGGCAGGGGCCGGCAAGCTTTTTCTGTCAACAGCCAGAGTAAATATTTCAGGCTTTACAGGCCGTATGGTCACTGCTACAGCTACTCGACTCCAGCACTGTGGCGTAGAAGCAGCCATGGACAATACGTCATGAATGAGCATGGCTGTGTCCCAATAAACTTTATTTATGGACACCGAAATTTGAATATCATATAATCTTCATGTGTTACGAAAGATGATTCATCTTTAGAATTTTTCCAACCATTTAAAAATGTAAAAACCATTCTTAGCTTGAGAATTGCACAAAAACAGGTAGCGGACTAGATGGGGTCCATGGGCTGTAGTCTGTGGACTCCTGGGTTCAAGTGTGGCCATACCAGGGTGACCACGTGGTAAATCAGGGCTGGGATCACAGGAGGGCCAAGAGGATGGATGCCAGAGGAATGCAAAGGTCGAGCTCACACACATTAGAAACCCAGCATCTGATTAAATGTAGAGGGTGAAAGAGGACATAGGATCTGGGCCACTCCCAGGCTGGCCAGTGTGACCTATGATAGGACCATAGGCAACACTGGGATCCCCAAAAAGGAGCCAGTGACACACTCAGCACAAACCCAGGAGAGCATGCCTGTAGCCCTTAAAGACGTGTGGCAACACGTGGACTGGGAATTAGGAACTTAAAGCCCTGACTATTTCACCAGGTCTGCTCTTCCAGCCAGGCGTGGCAGCCGACAGAGGAACTCCCAGCTCTGGGCACTGTGGTCTACTCTGTTCAGAGTAGCATCAAGTGAGATTTGATAAGCATCAGTGGAAGAACTGAAATATATTAGGCCAATTCAGTTTAGAAACTTTTATGTGTGTGGTTGAATTCTTTTAGGATTTCTCTGTGTCTATTACCTGCCCAAATGCACTCACCGCCTTAGGAGGCAGGAGACCGGACAACCCATTCAATGCCTAGTGGCCCTGTTTCCTCTTCTGTAAATAAGAATGAGAGCCTTTCTTGACTGAGGAGCGGTGATTAGCATGGCAAATGAGTTAAGGGCAATGAGCAAATCCTAAGTTGCACTTCCTGTTCTGCTACCAACCAGATGTGGATCATGCACAAGTAACACCCCCCACCTCAGCCTTTCCGCCTGTGTAGCGGGGACAATTATGCTTCCCTTAGAGGCTGCAGGGGTCACAGGTGTGTATGTGAAGTACACAACGCAGTGCCCAGCCACACCCAGCATGAATTACATTCTAATTCCAAATGTGAGCGGTAGGCAGCGCGACAACACAGCCATGCATGCCCTAAGAAGAGAGACAAGGCAGTGAAACAGCAATGAGACATTTGCTATGCACCCTCTGTTGTAGAATCTCCTAATTCCATACATCCTTCAAAATCTGCAGGCAATGATGGAGTAAATACCACTGCATTCCTACCACCCCGGGACACCCTTCTCAGGTTTGTTATTCCACCAAATTGGCAGAGCCTGGAAGATAAACACCTGCGAATATATGCATAAACAGACACATAGATATTTGAGGGGGGTATACTCTTTTACGTGAAGCCTTTTTGGCAGACATGCGCTCTATTTCCAAAAACCCCCAGGACTGAGTATCAAGTGCTATGGAGTCTTACCACTATGCAGTACTTTTGATGGCTCTGTGAACTTTGATTCCTAGAGCTACCTTTCTTACGTAAGAAACACAGGGTCATGGTTTCTACAGAGATGTGCCATGGGCATTTAGATAAAACTTGTGCCCCTTTTGGACACTTCCAGGGACCCCAAAGCTCATGTCCCCCCATGAAATGTGTGCAAGTAGCAGGAGAATGAGAACCAGATGATCAACTGATGGCCTGGCCCTATGGGACAAGGAAGAGTCACTACCTCTCTAAGCTTCAGTTTTTCAAATCTGTAAAATGAAGGTAAAACTTTTATACCTTCTCCCTCACAAAAACATTATGAGCTTTAAACAAGGTAATGTAGGAGTCATCTTTGAAAGTTAGTGCAGGGCTTCTCAGCCTCAGTGCTAGGGATGTTTTGGACTGGCTCATTCTTGGTTTGGGGGGGTTGCCCAGTGCATTGGAGGATATTTAGCAGCATCCCTGGTCTCTACTCACCAGATCTGAGTAGCACCCTCCACCCATTGTGACTATCCAAAATGTCTCTGGACCTTGTCATATGTTCCCTGAGGTCACAATCACCCTGGCTGAAAACCACAGATACAGTGTGTTCAATACCAGTAGGAGATTTTCATTGCAATTTGTACTTTGGGAACTGGAAGAATCAGGACCCTTAATGCTAACTATCATTCTATCTTCAACCATAACATATTCTGATGTTCCTCAAAGCCCACGAGCTAAACATGTCATAGCTGCCTGGTATGGCTGTGTGCACCATAGCTGTGGGCCAAGCAGCCAAAGACGTCTTGGCGACATGTACTGTGGGCAGCAGCCATGCCAGCTCCAGATGCCACAGCGTGGCTGTGTGTGCCCTGGCTCTGGGGGTCATGGTGGCAAACAACTCACACTGGACCCGAATAAGTGAGGCTTTTGTAACTATATGAATTTATATTCTGATGTATTTTTTAATCAGGTAAACTCATTGCCAACCGCCCCTTATATACTTTATTAAGGGATTTAATTACTTTTAATCAGAATCTTTCCTAGATGACCAGAAACAGTAACTAGAGAAACTTCAATGGCCATTATGCCAACTGAGAGCAACGCAGGTTCCACTGGGGCAGTCGCTGGTTCTGCAATCATGCTAATTAAAGGCCCTCAGAAGGGTCAAGATAAAAATGTCAAGTGAGATTTGTTCTGGACTTCAATGATTTACTGTCTCACCTCAATGATTTACTGATCAACTTCCAATAAGCCAGGGAAGAAAAGCCTTGCTGGGGGCTGGGGGACCCTGCTGGCTGCAAAGCTGACCACTGAGGCCCCTATGTGATGTACTGCAATGGGGGAAGGTAACTCCATCAATCCTCAACAGCGGGGTTTCCTGAGGGCCCCCCATTTCCCAGCAGTGCCTGGGTCTGCCCAGGCTATGACAAAGCTCCTGGGGGAGCTCCTGAAAGCCTCTCTCCTCTACCCCGACCCACCCACTTCATAAAGTGGGACTGCTCACGAAGCCACTGATATCTTAACAAACACGCCTGAGAGGCACCCCGCTGGCACTGTTGCCAGGAAGCTGGAGACTTTACTGCCGCATCCTCACACTCCACCCTGTGTGTGGTGCTGCGGGAGAAACTGCTGTTCAACCGCAACGTTTGGAAAAGATACTCTGTCTCTGAACGGTGGCCTGTAAACTGTAATGCCACCTCTGTGCCTCGGCCACTAGCATGCCCAGAACCAAAGCTGCAGGTGTCCTCTAGCCTGGGCACTCAGCAGTCTGATCTTGCCACTAATTCTATGTTCTTGCACTGATGCCCCCCATATGCAGATAGTGCCATCCCTTCATCCGTCCTGTTGCTCATCCTGGTGCATTACCTATGTGTATTTTTGCAAAGCACCTCAAACACTTCTGGCAATGAGATGGGAACTCACTGAATAAATAGCAAGTAGATGTCTTTTTTTTATCCTATGAAAATTCCATTTGCTGTGCATTGACCCAAGTAGGTATTTCCCTGGAAGGGACATGGCAGGCCCCGCCACGCAAAGCTGCTGTGGACTGGGGCATGAGGAGGAGCTGAGGACACTGCTGACCTGGGAGGGTTCACCTCCAAGACTACGTCTCTGAGATCCGGGATAGGCTCATGGACTTCTGAACTCAGATGAGGAAGACGGCACTGGGGAGGGGGGAGAGAGAGACTTCTATATCACATTATAATATGATTCCATAGAACCAGACACATTTCTACCATCCTCTGTGAGATTCTCCCCCAAAATATTGATTGCAAGGCTGATTTAATCAGCTCCTGACCCATAGACTTGAGGATTCTAAGAATACAGAGCTCAGACTTTTTGGTGCTATGATTCAAGTCACGTAGGGGGTTATATGCTTTCTGTTGCTCCCGGTGAGGTAATCCAGGAGCTCTGAATGGAAGTCACAGGATTCAGCCATAGGGAAGGGCTAACAGTCAGTGGATATGTGCCAGTGTGTTCACATTCACCGTGAAAATGTTGACACATGTCCACATCAGTTAGTAAACAGCCATTGCCTTGAGGATCCAGACCCTCAACACTACCCAGCTGGTCCCCTTCCCCCTCCTCCGAGAATTCCCACAGCCCAGCGAGAAGGGACTCAGGCAAGGTCAGGTGCAAGCATCTCTTTCAATCGGGCGGTGTCCATGCAGGGTTTGAATCTTTTAGAATTTTTAAAAATTGAGATATAATTCACATACCATGAAATCCACCCTTTTAAACTGTACAGTTCAGTAGCTTTTAATATTAGTATATTCACAAAGTTGTGTAACTATAACCCCTATGTGATTCCAGAATATTTTCATTACACACACACACACAATCCATACCCATTAGCAGTCATTTGCCACCCTTCTCACTCTTCAACCTCTGATAAGAACTACTAATCTACTTTCTGGTATTAAAGATTTGCCTATTTTGGACAAATCATATAAATGGAATGATTAAATCATTAAATGTACATTTTTTAATGTCTGGCTTCTTTGACTTAGCATAATGTTTTCAAGGTTTATTCATATTGTAGCATGTATCAACACTTCGATCCTTTTCACGGTTCAATACTATTCCACTGTATGGATATACCACAATTTTCAATCCACTTTTCTCTTGATAGATATGTGCATTGTTTCTATGTTTTAGCTATTATGAACAATATTGCTATAAACATTCATATACAAGTTTTTGCATTCACATGTTTTTAATTCTCTTGAATATATACCTAGAATTGGAATTGGTAGGTCATACAGTAACACTTTAACTTTTTGAAAAAAATGCCAAACTGTTTTCCAAAGCAGCTGCACAATTTTACATTCCCACCAGCAATATATGAAGGTTTCAATTTCTTCATATCCTCTCCAACACTTGCTATTGTTCAACTTTTTTATTATAACCATCCTTGTGAGTGTGAAGTGATATCTCAGTGTGAATTTGCATTTCAGTAGTGAATAATTATGTTGAGCCTCTATTCACATATGTATTTTGGCCAATCATATATCTTTTTTGGGAAATGTCTATTCAAACAGTTTGCCCGTTCTTGGGTTGTCTTTTTATTGAGTTGTAAGTGTTCTTTATATATGCTGGATACTACTCCCTTATCAGATATATGATTTGCAAATATTTTCTCCCATTCTGTAGGTTGTCTTTTCACTTTCTTGATGGTGTTCTTTGAAGCAAAAAAGTTTTCCATTTTGATAAAGGCTAACATATGTATTTTTTTTCTTTTGTTGCTTGTATTTATGGTGTCATATCTAAGAAACCATTGCCTGATCCAAGTCTACAGAGATTTGCATCTAATTTTCTTCTAGGAATTTTATAGCTTTAATTCTTACATCTAGTCTTGGATCCATTCTGAGTTAATTTTTGTATATGGTGTGAGATAGGGCATCCAACTTCCTTCTTTTGCTTGTGAATATCTTGTTGTCCCAGCACCATTTGTTATAAAGACTGTTCTATCCTTATTGAATTGTCTTGGCAACCTTGTTGAAAATCAGTTCACCATAAATATACTAATTTATTTCTGTACTCTCAATTCTACTCCATTGATCTATATATCTATCCTTACGCCAATACCTCATTGTCTTGATTATTATAGCTTTGTAGTAAGTTTTAAAACTGAAGAGTTGGAATCTCTCAATTTGTTCTTATTTTTCAAGGTTGTTATAATATTTTGAGTCCCTTGAATTTCCATATACATTTTAGGATCAACATGTCAATCTCTGCAAAATAAAAAGCAGCCTGGATTTTGATAGAGACTGTGTTAAGTCTGTAGGTCCACTTGGGGAGTACTGGCATCTTAACAATATTAAGTCTTCCAATCAATATACATATGTACCAGTTATTGAATGAAAATAATATTTGGTTAAAAAATAAAGTAAAAAGATATAGATATTTATGCACTGATATAATAATGGCCCATGAGAAGTTGTGAACTCCTTAGCATTGGACATAGTCATGGAGAAGGTTGATAATATTGGCCAGGTATAGTGTAGAGAGTTTTTCTCCCTGTGAAGGGTAGCTAGTATTCTTTTCAAAGTGAAAATCTATGAGTTGGGCTATTTTGAGTTTTCTCCTCTCCTCAAGCTATAAAGCATTCAGGCTTACACAGGAGAACTGTACCACTATAAAATCTCAAAGGATAGACATAAGTTCAGCCAAGGATGGATAATTGAAGGCCCTGTTCAAGACATTTCCACCAGCAAACTGACCCTGCCCTCAACAGAATGGTGAATCTGTAGTAGTGTTTATAGGCTGAACCCTCATCCCTGACGATTGAGGTTGCCAGAAATTACAAAAAGGATAGTGGAGCCCTACCCCAATCAGAACCCCATCTAACACCAAACTAGCAGCTGAATCTTTGCAATCTCTGCTTTAATCCTCACTATATATTTTTGACCCTAGAATGGCAAGGCAAAGCAATAAACAAATAGGTATACAATTTCACTGTTGATTTCACCTTGAAACGAAAATAAACGGTTTTTAAAAACTAAGACTCGACAGAAAACCTGAGAAGCTATGTAAAAAATAACTTGCTAGAAACTCAAAGGAAACAAAATTCTTATGAATCAAAATATCCAATTCTTAAACACCAACAGAAAATAAAAACAAGCATGGCTAACCAGGTGAATTTCAGCCTATCACAACGACTAGGGTATATTAACAAACATAAACAAAAAGCAGACTCCCCAAGCCAGGACAAGCAGAAAGAAGACTGGGGAACTTGGCAAATAAGCTCGAATCAGACATTTGATGAGCCCCAAACACTCAAGTGGCATTTCACAAAACCCTACAAGGCCAGAGAGAAGACTAAATCTGTCAATGACAGCAGGCCAGCACATGAATCTTGGTTCCACCCAATAATCACAGAACAAAAAGAGTTCTTGGGGTTGAGAAGGGGCCAGGGAGATAAAATTCACTCAATTATTTGACTAATTCTTAACTGAGTCAGTCAAATGCTAGCCACTCACTTCTCTTTTGAAACAGATAGGAACAGAACAAACACAGAATGTTCTAGATCTAATTGACAACAACACGGAGACAAACTGGGAGGTGGAGAAGCAGCCACCTCTGAGCTTTGAAGCAACAGTATGAACTTGCATACCTGTTGACCAAAATGCTAATGTGTCTTCACACAGGGCCAAGCTCCCAAAGGTAAACTGTATGCCGTTGTATTTCAGAGCATCTTAGAAAAAAAGATCTTAACTGGCATGTTCTGAGAGCTAACTACATACTAGGCACAGTTCTGAGCACTTGCCAGGTTTTATTTCCTTTAATCCTCATAATCCCCTGCAGTAGGCATCATATTGACCTAATTTTACTGGTGAGAAACTATGATGCAGAGAGAGGTTAAGTAAGTTGCCTGGTGTCACACAGTAACATGGAGGCGGAGCTGAGACTGGAGCCCAGGGGCATGCCTCTAGCAGTCACCACCCAACTACTACTATGTCCCACTCCTCCAAGAAGCCAGAGGACTGTGGAACAAAGTTTCAACCAGGGAATCACTCATTGCTAAGCCAATATAACATATGGAGAAATAAACACATTTTCCATAAGGAAGAGTCAAACCCGATGAAAATCCTCAAGGGAGTAAATAGGCACAAGGGAGTGAGGAGCCAACTGCTATGATATATTTGGATATTTTTTTTTTTGCACTGAGATTCCACTCAATGGCTATTTTTAAGGTGGAAGTCTCCATGGTAATTGAGGAGATGTAGCACCATGGATGGGAAATTGGCCCAAGAGTCCAGCTGAAACTCCTCTCCCAGTCGGAAGCAGAATCTCTTGCCTCAGGGCCACACACCAGTAAGATAGGAGAGAAAGCACAATGAGCATCGCTCCTAGCCTATCTGGCTTTCTTGGGGTGCTTCCATTTGCTGTACCCCTGACGTGACTCCAGGCTGTCCCTCACCTGTCCTGCTCTCAGCATCTGTGCCCTCCTCTACCTGTCGAAAGCCTTAACCACGTCCATCACTATTCACCTGACCCCTCCATCCTTGGTGTACCCCCTGGCACCCTTGCTCTCCGAGAGGGATGGCACCGGAGCACCTCTAATTTTCAGATGATGCTAACCTCTTCCAGGTAATACAACACTAAAACAAAAGGCATAAAATACAGGAAGATCCCAAGAGACTTTTTGCATGTGTTTTGGGCAACAGGAGAGTGGTGGCTGGGAAAAAAAAAATGGGCAGATAAACTCTCATGTGGGCAAGAAAAGGAGGGTGCTTTTCATCAAATGGAAAATCAAACCATGCAGCCTAGAAAAGAGACTCAGGACAGATTAAAAAGTATTCCTTCAAGATACGGACTCAGCATATGTGCTACTTTGGCCAAAAATACCAACACGCTGCCAAGCATTATCAAAACAGCTATTGGAAAAGGAACACGTTGTCCTACCCTCGTGCAAATTCAAGGCACATCTGCACCGAGAAGAATGTGTACAGTACTGCCTTCCACAGGGCAAGAGAGAGATGAAAAAGCTAGGGAAGAGCTGAGCGAAGAGAAGAAACACTTAGAAGAATTTAGCGGGTATGGGAGGCCAAAACTTCGAAGGTCTGTGAGACTCAGCCTCGAAATGCAGGGATGAACGTGAACAGGATCAAAGCTGTAGGACTAGTGAAGGTCTGGCTCAAGTGCAAGACGGCCTCACTGACATTCAACTCCTCTCGGTCTGCGCCAGCAGCATTGGCGCATTCCATACGTGAAGTCACTTAATCCTCCCAATACCTAGCACAGTGGCATTTATTATCCTCATCTTACAATGAGAAAAATGAGGCACAGAGAGCTTAGACAAAGACATGGTAGCAGGACTGGGATTTCAGCCTACGTGTGTGTAACTCCGAAGGTTTCACCCGCATCATTTTGCCTCTACTGACCTGGGTCTCTTTGCTCACTGGGAACCATCCCCATCAGGCACTCAAACTCCTCTTTCCTGATTGACGCCTTCTGGACACACCCTGGTGCTTCCAGAAAAGCCTAAGTACAGGCCGCCATGGTATGAGTTTCATCCCTAGGTCATTCAAGACTTCTAAAGGCCCCAGAAAGTCCCATGGAGTAATGATGTCACCACCGAGGGTGCCCATGCGAAAACAAAAGTCTTACGGGGACTGTCTTCCTTGTCAATTGCCTAGTCAGTGACTAGACTGGCAAAGGCCTGTCCTTAAAGCCTAAAGTCTGTCTTCCCTAAAGTCACACTGGTCTTCATGGGTTCCTTCACAAACCACCTAATTTTACCCTCTGCAGGTTAAAACCGGTGTGATAACTGCAATCTGTGTGATAACCCCCTTTGTCTATAAAACCTTTAGACTCCATGAATAGAACAGGTCACCCCAAACCTTGGGCTGTACCTAATATTCCAATTCTGAAGGGATTTCTTTAATATTCTCCAGATCCTGGAATACCTGACATCTGTCTGTCCCATGACTTAGCAGACAGAGCACCAGAAAAAGATGCTAGGAGAGAGTCTCTCCCCAGCATCTTCCGCCGCAGCTACACCCTCTGCACCTCAATGTCCGTAACATCCTGTTTCCCTTCAACTAAGATTTCTACCCATGAACATTATTAGCAACCTAGCAGAGACAGCACGATAAATTTGAAGGGATCTGTGTTCAAATAAACATGGTAAATCCAAGGTTAACCAAAGCATAACAGGTTTCTGTAGGAAGGACCTCTCGTCCCTTAACATGCCGATGTGCACTGGGGCTCCCTGGGCGGCAGACAGTGTCTACAGCACTTCCCAAACTTATTTACAGTGGAACCTTTTTGCAAGAGCTTCTCGCAAGACCAGTGATCTTCAGAACGCATGCAATTTGCAGCATCTGTAGCTGTCAAAATAGCCTCTGACTTTAAGGAAGAAAGTAAAAATGTTCATAACCAAATCCGGCAAGCACTAGGGTGGATGATTAAACTAGAATATTTCAGTCATCCCAAAAAAATTTTTTGCCACAACCTCTTATAATTATTCTAGGCTTTTCTCTCCTTCTCTCTCACCCCCTCCCTAAGAGTGGAACTCAGGAAAGGGATTTAAATTACACAGGGATGAAACTTCTGCAGCTATTAATACCTTACACGTCTCAGGTGTCTTTCCAGGCAAAGCGCTTTTCAGATTAGCAATCAAGGCCACCTTTCTCCTGAAGCACCTGGTGCAACGCTATGCCCTACCAGGAGCCTGAGGACAAAAAGACTGATAGAGATCGTCATGCACAACCGCAGGCCACATGAAGAGGGACTGCTGGCGGCTGGTGGCAGTCTCAGCAGAGAAGCAGCTCTGTCTGGGGACAGCAGCCCTCCACAGGCACACGGCACGTGTGGCTTCAGGTGAAAACAAGGGACGCACCCAGAAGCCCTGCTGCAGGCTCCCAGAGCTCAGGGCCTGCCACGTGCCAGGATGTGTTCTAGGTATGGTGCGGTGATAGCTTGAGCTACATTCATAAAATCCAGGGGTGCCCAGTGTCAAAGCTTGTGTCCTGCTCACCACACCACATTGTTTGCTGAGTGGCTTCAGGAAGAACAATTAGAACCAAAGAGTATGTCCCCAAGAGGCTAATTCCTGGGCCAAGATAGGACAGCCTTTCTCACAATTAGAACTGCCTGCAAGTGGACTGGACCTCTCTGGAAAGAGCAGACTTTTGGTCACTAGAAGAATAATCTGAAATGGGATGACCATCTCAGGAAACTCAGGCCCAGAAGGACCTCTTGTATCTTCTTCAATCCTGAGATTTTCTAACTCGGGCTTGTTGAGAAATAAGAGAAGGCTTGTACTTGGGAAGCTTATTTTATCTCCCGCCTGCAGTCTGTTTTCAGATACGTGAAATTCTGCCATTAGAGAAGTGCTCATTTGAATCCAGGCAAGGATTGGGCAGAGGAATCCGAAGACCTGAGTTCTAATTCTTTCTCTCTTCCACGCACAAACCAGCTGTGTTTCTTGGGTAATTCTCTTCATCTCTCTATGCCTCGGTGACCTCACCTGTAAAATGGGTGGATGAATATGACAAGTTCCTTTTGCCCTATGATGCTACATTTCCAGGAGTCCTTTGTTAATAGGCAATGATCCTTTATGACAGTAGCTTCATGGGCAGGTAGGAGGATTTGCCAAGAAATTATCTACAAGGATGACTTGGCCACATCTCTCTAAGAGACACAGAGATCCAAGGGAACCCGAATATTTTCATACACTAGAAAGAGTTTCCTATTCAGACAGGAAGTGTCCCTTGAAAGAAAGAAACTAAAATTAATTTGGACTGGGTCTATCCAAGAGAAGAAAAAGGGCAGAATCCCAAGCCTAACAGGGAATACTCTCCCAGAGCCTGAGAGAGGGAGAGACATGGTTCTGGGAGAGCTTCCATGTGTTAGATGCTGGGAGATAATTTTAAGTGAAAAAGGAAGGTGGTGCACCTGGTTCTAATCCTCCCAATGCCACCAGTGTCACCAAAGTCATTGTATCTCTTGAGGCAAGTGTCTTAACCACTCAGGGCTTCGGCCTCCTCATCTGTAGGGCAAAAAGTCTGGACACAATCAGTAGTTGACAAGCTCGCCAGTGCGTTCGAGCCCTGGGAGAAGCTTGCAGACCCCACGCTCAGACCAAGAACCAGGGTTGGGTCTAGGACACAGCGGTTCCTAAAAGCTCCCAAGTAAATTCCAGTGCAGATGTCTGAGGACGCATACTTGGTATCCACGGGACGAGGTAAGCTTTAAGCACTTCACGTTTTAAATTCCATCAAATTTCCCTTTCCCCATCTCAGTCTTCCGCCACTCAAGGGTCTTGAGAGCAGTACCCAGGGCTCTGCCTTCAGCCATTCTTCACACCGAACAGATGCTATGATTCCTTTGATCCACGATCCATTATTCATAAGGTCATATCAATTACTGAAATAGTATCTTGGCCACTACCAGGAAATGGAATAAATAAGCTCCACCTCCGTGAACATCACCTCCCTTCACTGTCCCTGCTGGAAGAATCCCCTTCCATTAGCAGCAGCTCAGATGTCCCAGACTTCACAGACCAGCCCCCATCTAGGGCCTGGAGAAGAAAGAATATAAGACTGAAGAAGAGGGATGTCATCTCTCAGCTAAGGAAGGACAGACACGTGGGTCTGTTTTCTGTCTGCCTCACGGGGCCTTCTGGATGAGGAAGAAGATGTCAGGTGAGGGGAAAGTGAGTGGTCATTGTCCACATATTTTCGAGGATTGTAGCTAAAAAGGTCTGGGAGAAATCTCTACTCCAGTGGCTTATTCAAGGACTTTAGTTCTCCACTTGGTTAAAAACATGAAGATAATTTTGATGATGATGATGATGATAACATTAGCTAACATTCACTTTATGGAGCTATTACTAATGTGGAACATTTTGCATATATTTTCTTTATTCCTTATTGAGAGAGAGAGAGCCTCTTTTCTCTTTTTTAGGCCTCTACAACCTGAAATGGCCACAAAAACCAGGTAAGCAACATAAATGAGCAGGAATCGTCAGGTGTAAGACAACAGGGAGTGCAGGGGACTCTGGCAAAAGGAAGAAAGCATGTTCTGTCTAAAGAGCACCTGCCTCTAGGAGAAACTGGAAATGCGGAGTTTGTATGTGAACTTTCCCAGACTTCACTCGTTAGCAATCAATTTTTTAAAAAAATGGTATGCTCTGCAGGGGCCTGTGTGCTGCACGTGGCCCTGGGGCTGCTGGGCTGCAACCTCTACCTTACGGACCCTCTGCAAGATGCCACGTTGCAGAAAAGAAGTTAGATGACTTACGTAAGGATCCACAGCTTATAAGTGCTGGAGCTGGGGTTGGAATTCAAATCCAGATTATCCTACCAGGACATGTGACACCCCACTCCACCCACAGTGGTACAGGAGGCACCTCTGCTCCTATTCTCAGAGGCTGCAGCCAGGAAAGCACACCACAGAATGCTTTTCCTTCCGAACAGTATTGTGGACTCTTTCGTCCTCAGATTCACCAAACAAAGCCAAGCCAAAGTGCATGATGCAGCAAGTAGAAAACAATCTTCTTCCGAATGATCAAGCCCCAAATCTTCAAATCTAGAAGGCGAAGGTTATGTGGCTAACCTGTCCATTTCTTTGGGTCACTGACCTGTTTTCCCACGACCAGCTCCCTCTTGATCCTGGCAATCTGGGGGTCACTGTCACCCCTCTTGTCCAGGCTTCCTCACCAAGATCCTCACCAAGTCTGGTTGTCTGGTCTATGTCTCCTTTTCTGCCTCTGACACCACCCTTCTTTTGCAGACTCTTTCCACCTTTGGATGTCATAGCCTTTTCCAAAAGCCTCTCCATCTACCTCCCCTTTCTCTCCCTAAACCCTGCTCCAGCCCAGAGTCCTGGTTTGGAACTCCTGCTCTTCTCTATACGTTCTCATTTGGTGGCGATTCAGTCTCAAGGCTCCAGCCACCACCTCTATAATGATTTAAGATCTGAATATCCTGGGGAAAGCAGAAAAAATTTATGTAAAATAAATTGGTCGTTCTTTCTCCAAGCTTCTTAGTATCTTTTCCCCGAAGAAAAAGAAAAGGGTAAGAATGAAACTGTACTTTTTTTTGTAAATGATATGTTGCAGATATTCATATATTACTAACAGAGTTCATTCCTAAAAGCAATGTAATAAACCTATTGAATAAGGAGAATTTTATTTTAAAACACATGCATTATATTTTTGTCCACTTAAGGTCCATTAACAGAACTCACGAAATGTATTTTTACCTCCAGTATGGCTGGAATTTACACACACCCACAAAACATCAAAGAATTGTCACACTAGAAATAACCTGGGAAGCCGGCGAGTCTAATTATACTATTCACAGATATATTTCAGTGTGTCCAAATCACTCACCTGATGCTACACTGTGGATTAATAGCAATTCCCTGGATCTGGCTTGCAGATTTCTATTAATAGTTCAGAATTCTCACCAACCCACAGCACTGCCCCTTACATACTCATAAAGGGGGAAAAAAACCCCATCTTTTTGAACAAACATTTTTCTTTTTGTTCCTTTCTTATCTGTGGCTTGTTAGGGGATATTGTACTCTCCAATATTAGCTTCGAATGGTTTGGCATGAACAAGCACGACACACAGGCCATTCTGACTGCCCCTGTTCACACAGCGGACGCCCTACACTCCTCCAGAACTCCTGCATCTCCCCAGAGCACACCTCCGCACCTTCGTAGATGCCGTTCCCTCCACCAGGCCAGCCTCTCACCTTTTGCTGCCTAGAATTCCTACTCATCAGTGAGCATACACCAAGAGAAAGCTCAGTCTCCACGTTGCTTTACAAAAAATCAAAACAGAGAGGATTTTGAGAAAGTTTAGCTGAGATGAGTTAGAATGTGGCTCTACTCATAAGTCGATGAGGACTCAAAATATGCACATTTCCATGTTAAACAGAAAGAACTTAGATGTGTCTAAGTTCAACACATTAAGGGGCATTTGCTATATTCATATTGTTTCAGAACATTTGGAAATCATAATTAAATTCTCACTGATCTGATATTCTCTGGCAAAATCACCTCCTTGACCTTGGCAGTAAGGTGAAGTTTTGGGGTGGAGTCATGGTGGGCTTAAGTTAACCCCAAGGAGAAGCCACGACTGAGGAGACAAGTACCCTGGCAGTGTGCGTGTCAGCCAGTCACTGAACTAGGTCAGCGGAGTGTGGCAGCAGCTTCTGCACGGGGAGATACTTCTCACCATCCATTACTCTACGGAAGGGGAAAGTGTGATTTACGAATAACATCAGAGCAAGTCTGCATGGCCAGATACCCCCACTCCCCACCCCGGGGACGGCCTAGCAGGGCAGGAGTTAATTCCTTCTCTAGCATCAGTAAGGCAGACTAGGATGATAGTGCTGCTGGCCAGAGGTCAGCCATTGCTTCCTACACGCAGGCAGCTGTTCCCAAGCCCCTCACGTACATTCCCTCATTTAATACACAGAAAGACCTTATGCAGCAGGTCCTCTCATTCGTCCCCCTTTACGATCAACACATGGAGACCCAGAGAGCCGACACCACAGCGCAAGCCAAGCTCCAGCGCTCAAGCCAACAGAGCTCATCCTCCCCGTCCCCACCCGCAGAGCATGAAGGACAGAGCACAGGTTGTCCTTCGCAAGTTCCACTTTCAGCTCTCTGCCCCCATCCTGCCATCTCTACATCACCCCCAAACCCACAAGATGATGGACCCTTGATGGACCGTGATGTCAGGAAGTGGTGGTTTTGACAGAAGGCAAGCACATTAACACAGCCTAAACTACAAACCTCTACACTTCTGTGCTCAGTATTCTCAAATAAGACCCAGAGCTGGCACCGTTGCCCCATTCCTAACCCCGTCCATTCCTTGCTTCCAGCCTGTTTCTCACGCACAATGCACTGACCCCGAGCTTTGGCAAAGTTCTCCATTTGGTGGGGCCCCAAAATAGCACAGAAGTCACAGGCAGGGTGAGGATCAGGGGTGGGCATGAGAATGAGGGCCTCTCGTTTATATTACTGTCACCAAAAAGGTGTTTTTATACATTCACATCAAATCAATCATATCAGAATGACCTACTTGTTTGCTTATTTGTGTTCCTAGCACCCAATAGAGTACCTAGAACTTAATGGTGCTCAGTGAATGTTTACTGAATGAATAAATGTTTTAAAAACACTATTGATAATTGTATTTTGCACCGAAACCCTCTTGACTCCTTCAAATATTTTAGATCAGGGGAAAAAAATCACCACCAACATCTCACACAAGTGCTTCTCATACTTTGACGTATATCAGAATCACCCAGACAGCTTGTTAAACACAGATGGCTGAGCCTGGCGTCCAGAGTTTCCGATGTGGTGAGTCTGGAGTGAATCCTGAGAACTGGCATTTCTAACAAGTGTCCAGGTGATGCTGACGTCGCCGCTCTGGGGACCACACTTTGAGAACCACTGTCTTGTAAGAATGATGGTCATCTGAAAATTCCACTGCCAACAGCTGAAACTGTGCCCTGGTAAGGCAGTTTCAAAATCACTGACATCGTCTTCCTTAGGGTGAGAGTGTAACCAGGTAAGGGAGCCGTGGAATGGAAACAGGGTCCCTTTCCTAGCACCGGGCTCTGCGCACAGTGGGCCAGCAGCCAGGGCTGGCTGAGGAAATGCCTGAGGATAAGAAGCCACCTGCCTGGAGATGCTATATCAACCAATTTTCCACAGAAACAATGACATGCAGGAGGAGTCCCAGTGTGCTGTTTGTCAACTGTAAATCATCTGAAGTCATTTAGAAGTTATGGAGTAGAAATGAATTCCCTTTATGATCTGACTGCATTAAGTAACACAAAAGCTGCATGGGAATCAAACAGATGCCCAGCCACAAGTGTGCTTCCTTTTCAATGCCATTAGGAACTCCAACACTCTTCTAAAAGATCTATCAAGTGCAAATGACATTTCAGATCATTTTGGATCATGGACCACGTGCAAGGACTGCTGTAGCAGTGCCTGACTTCAAGACTTAAGATAGTAACACTGTGTCTCCCTAGGAACCCAGCGGGGCAAAGTGGCAGTGCTCCTTGCAAGTTGACTAAAATAACAAAGAATCACTCTGAAGAGAAACAGTGACATCTGAGGCTCTTAAAATCTGAGGAAGTGTTGGAACAAACTACTGGATAAGGATGCCTTCTGGGTTCAACTGCTGAATTCCCCAAAGACACTAAAACCAATTTCTGTAGTAATTACTGCACCTGAGTCAGACAGCTCACTTTTGTCAGACGTTCCTTATTAAATGGCCCAGACAAAAATCAGCTTCTTTGGGGGAAATGAAAAGATTGCACTTCCACTTACAGGCTCAGAAGTAAGAAACATGAGACAATAGCTACCGGTCCTGGTACCTTTCTTTCCTCCAAATACTTATTTGGCTTAATGTCACTAAACTGTGTGTCCGGACTCAGTTTCCTCATCTGTAGATGAAGAGACAATTCTCACTGGATCTCTTAGGTTTTTTTTTTCAGATTCAAAAACTTCTGTGTTCTATAAGGAAGTTAAGTAAAAGAGAATTAAAGAGCAGGAAAGGAAAAACTTTGCTTTCAGCCAAGTCCTATTGCTGGAATAATTTTGGGTCCAAGATTTGAAGGCAAAAATATAAGTGAGGATCCTACTGCAAATGCAACTGACTGATTATAAAACCGAGACCGGATGGGACCTGATCTTGGGCTGCCACTTTTCAATGCGTCAGAAATACAGGTTGTCTCAGGTGCTTGCGGAGTAAGTGCTTCTTGAGTCCTGCCTCGCCTGTCTCTCTCCTGCAATATGGCAGCAGGTTCTGTGCAGGAACGTGGTCTCTGATTCCTCTTCTCACCGGCTCAGAAACATTCATATTTTTTTTTCAAAAGCAAAAGTCATTGGTCTATCTAAGTTTAGAAACATGCACAACAAATCAAGAAACAAATTCATACAGAAATGCTAGTCTCAAAATCTAGGCAAACTTCCATTTTTATAAGCCTATGAAGACAATATAAATAAATCAGAGGGAGTTGAACCTGCTGGCAGCAACCGCTAAATCTCTCTCATTTTCTAAATAACGTTCATTGTGCTGAAAGGTATATTAAGGGAATGTTTCATCTCTTTTCTTTCTGGAACAGGGATCTTTCTGTGTCTGTTTGAAACTGTCCCTAAATTCAGAGAAAATAAATTACTGTTTTGTTACACCTTTTTTTATTAGGATGTTGATGGCTTCTTTACTACTCTAATCATTACATACTTCTGAGAAACTGATAACAGTGACAGGTGTGATAAACAAAGACTCAAACTATTTAAGTGCAAATTCTATATTTATTATCTCAACAAGCTCTGCTACTGAGGACCTCCCCCCAGGGGTCCTTCTCTGATCACCATGACCTCCAGCCCTGCTCCTCCAAAGCCCTGCCTCCTCCCCGCCTCCAGCTACTGCTACCGTAGCCTGGAAGGTCCTTCCTCTCCATCTCTGCCTGTCCAAATCCTCCACTGCTCTCTAAGCACACCGGCCCTTCAGTTATGGGGTCTCTGCGGCACACATCTCATTATGCTATATCCCCAGGAACTGTTTCTGGGGCTTGTCTCCCCAGCTGGAGTGTGGATTCCCTCATGCGGGGACGGTGCCACTCTGTTCATCTCTCAGCCTCATTGCATTGACTCTCTGCAGCAGAGTAGTTGCTCCATAATTAGGAGCTCTGTGCGAAAATCATCCTTTGTACTCGTTTTTTCTCCCGCACTGTGTTTACTCTGGAGTTGGCACTGTGACAGAGAACAAAGGAGTGCATCTTGATTGACTGATTGCCAGCTCTGCAATAGCGCCAATGTGAACGCAGCCCGGCCACGCATATGTAACCATTAAGAATAGCAGCATCACGAAATCGAGGTCTACAATATGCTGTTAGATGACAAATTCAGATTATAAAACCATAGACAGAATTCAATCTCATTTCTGCCTACTCTACCTGTACGTCTTGGTACATGCGTGCCTGCGTGTGTTATCTGCTTGTACATGTATCTACGCAAAGAAAAAAGACTAAAAGACAATGCACAAATGTTCATGCATTTCTCACTGGGGGTGGCACTTGGGGTCATTCTCATTTTCTTCTTTTTACTTTTCTGGATTTCCCCCAAAATATTTATAACACAATGAGCATACACTGGAACCAGAAACAGATGTGTTTTTTGCTTGTTTGTTTTCTGAAGAGGCATAAAGGTGAATCATAGATCACCATTGACAAAGGATGAACTACTGAGCATATAATCCCAGTGACACCCAAGAACCCAACGACAAACCCCTAAGGTGATATGTGGGGAAAAGCCACGGGCAGCTTTGCTTAAGGACCAGGAATTTAAATTTGCATCTTGAATTGTTGCTAAGTGGTTCATCAGCAGTTCCTATGAACTTCTCCTGGGCCACAAGAGTTGTAGCTATTTGGGTCAATTTGCTGAGGCCAAGAGGAAGGCATGAGCTAAGCCCCCTTTCAAAACTAGGCCAACCTCCACTGCCAGCCCCTTCTCTCCTGGGCACGGCCCCTCCCAGGGGCCTCTCATTCAATGCCTCTCGCCATTTACATTCCAACAATGTAAGATGACGGATACTTTTAATACAAGAGACCTGTCATTTATTTATTAGCTGGGGACAGGCTCTGCAGCCGGGAAGGATGCATTATAAATCAACTCCTTTCTCAGCCATTAAAAATTAATACAGTTCATAATGTAGAACGTCAGTAACTTCTTTATTAGAGCAGAGTGTAATTTTCTTCTTCTCTTCCAGGTTTTGTTTTTACTTCTTCCCTTTCTTTAGGGTACGGTTTTTTTTCCTAATGACTAACTGGGTATAAATTAGCCCAGGGAAGGGGGATATAGCCTTTCAGACGGAGGTTAAAATGGAAGAATAGAAGCTCTGAAAAAAAGGTCCTTGACCAATTTCTGTCTAGAAATATGGTCTCACTGTATCTTCTCATTTTTGTCTCTTGGGTGCTCACTTACGACACCCTTCATTTGTTTCTGAGCCACCCTGCACCAAAAACGGGAGGCATTTTAGGTCTCTGATTTTAGAGGAGAAGAAATAGAAGGTGGGTAATTTTAGGTGTGTTGGGAGCCGCCTCTGCATGTTAGCTGCTAACGGTGGCTCCCTCACAGAGGGGCCTTCAGTGGCTCTTCTTTTGTCTCCAAATTAAGAAGCATGCCTGCTAAATCCAGCCCCAGAGCAGGAGCCCTTCTCCAGCGTCCCCGTTAGGCCGGGATCCCAGGATGCCAACAGAGGAGATGGTGCCAGGATATGCCACGGGGCTGATAAGCTACACCTCCATGAAGGCTTCCCTTTGGTTCTTCCCTAGTGGCAGCTCCAGGAAAAGGAAAAGCTTGGAATTAGGAAGAGGACAACTTCTGGTCTGCTTAACTTCAGAGGAAGTAAACGGGAAAATCCAGAACCTACTATGTCTCCATCCACCTTGGAAATATCGACAGTTTGCAATGGTTGGTTCAACCTTCACAAGACCCCACCAAGGGCTATGCGTGAATGGGGAGGGGGGCCATGCCATGCCTGGCGACATGAAATCCCTCCCACCACATGCTGTCCTGGCTCTGGGGGGATTGCCCTGTGATGAACATCATGGCCCAGGCCCAGGCTCCCTGTGTTGATGTCCTTGTCAAACCAGCCGCGATTGAGTTAAAGCTCCTAAGTAACAAATCCCCACAAATCCCCAAGCACATATTTAAAATCTATTTTCAGATTTACACTGAGCATAATTCAACCAATCAATGGGCCATTAGGAGTTTAGTCCCAACACTTCTTCATTACCAGTGGCATTAGGGCTGCCTGACTCAGCAGAATCCGACACAAAGACTTGCTGTATCACCAGCAATTTTAGGTCTGGGGACGGTAGCTAATACAGTGCCTGGTGAAAGGTCCGGCCACAATCTGCGTGACAAATTAAGCTACACAACCACCAGGGACAGTATAAAAGGACATTCGGCCAAAAAAGAGGCCAACTTGACCCCAGGGACTTTTGTTCTCCTTCAGGGACAGCTCCTGTATCACTTCCATCTCTGGCTGGGCCCTGCTCCTGGGAGGCCTGCCCCCCTAGGGTTTAGAAGCCCCAGACGACCCCCTGAAGGGGAGTTGAGGCGGGGTGGACTGTCTACACAGGAGCCCGAGAAGTGTTAGAAAGGGACTGCCTTCCGCCACCTTGCTGGTGAGCACCACGGGTCACCCAAACTAGCATCTGTCGGCAAGTCTCCAAGATCCCCCTCCATCTCCCAAAAGGTGAGTGTGCAGCTGAAGTGGAAGTCAGCCAACAGTGAGAGGGGCAGCCCAGGCTAGCGGACGAGTCGTGCCCATAAACCCCAGAGTGTGAACCTGGCTCTGCCTCTGCCCAGCAAATGACCTTGAACAAGTCCCTCAACTTCCCTGAGTCCCTAGGAAACTCCTAATCTGTAAAGTGGGGATCCCAACACTCACAGCTGACTTCATGTAGAGAGAGAGACACAACGAGAAGATGAGAGGGTGGTGGGCTCTGTCCTACCACTGTCTGTCCTTTCCTGGCTGTGATTACAGCACGTACCTTAACCACCCCCCGTGCCCCAGTTTCCTCATCTACAAAACGGAGAAAGCAACAGCAGCTTCCTCATATGACTTTTATGAGAATTAAACAATTTACTAATTTATTATATTTAAACTGTTTTCAGTGCCCAACACATAATAAGCGCTATGCAGTGTAAGATTGGATTAATGTTATTATTTCAACGTACTTCAAGTTCTGGCCCTTAGTAGATATTCAGTAAATGTTAATTTATTTCTCTTCTCTTTCCTACTCCCCCTCTTACCCTCTCTTCACCCCTCTCCCCGCTCCCACCTACTCTCCAGAAACTACATTCCCAAAGGATCACACGGCAGCTCCCAGGAATTCACACGGCTTGCTCAACCAAGATAATTGGATCCAGCTAAAACCACATGCAGAAATTTTTCTTGGCCTTGGCATACAAGAATAGCCATGACAATTAGCAGGACAGGTTACCAGACCAGAACAGCAATGATGAAAACCACAAATTACCAGCTTGCTCTCCCTAAGAGAGCAAAATTTACCTAAAAGTTACATGATATCAATGTTCTCATCTTTCTTGGTACCACCTGCATCCCAAGAGGTACCTGCTTGCTCCTGGAAGAGCAAAACGACAGTATTTCCAAGGCCAGAAGACTGGGTGAGCATGTGTTTTACTTCCTGAGGAGAATTAGGGTGGCAGACACTGTCATTTCTAACAACATTTCTCCTTTCTTGCTAAAAGAACCCTGATTCTGTGGAGGCACTCACCCCTCTCCAGGCAGCTACAGGCCTCAGAGAAACTGAGTTCTGTCCCCAGCCCAGGGGAGCACTTGAGGTGCCTAAAGTGCATGGGGTAATTCCATTCCCCTTAAGAGTGACTGGTTTAGGAATAAACATATGACATAATTCTGGCCAATAAGACAGGAAGGAAAGACTGCTGGGGCTGAGGGAAAAAGATTTTCTCCATTTCAATCAACTCACAAGAAGAGACAACCCTGTGCTGCCCCTGGGCCATGTATTTGGTTGTGATGCCTGGAACTACTGTAAGCGTTTTGTAACAATGAGGGAAGTCAGGCTGGTGGCGAAGCAAAACACAGACAGGCAGAGGAAATAAAATCACAAACAAAAAAGCAGAACTAGAGTCCTAATGTACTTCCCTAGCTGTTTGATTGAATTATGCAATGATCAGTTTCTTTCTTGTTTAAATCCAGTAGGTCAGGATTGTCTAGAACTTTCAGCCAAAAGGATCTCAACTTACATGATCGGTGTTCAAAACATGAGACATGTGCACAAATATGAATAAGACTCAGATACGTGTACGTTGATGTCTGAGGACCCTGTGTGCAAGTTTTCTGAGAAAGAATGAAGGGCTGTGTGCTCACGTGTAACAGCAAGCACAAAGGAAGTAAAGCGAGCAGACAGGCTCTGAAGCCCTAACCGTGGGGTGGACTGTACGGCACAGATATATGAGAACTCGGCGTCACGCACACTGGCAGGTATATGGCGGAGCAGGCGAGTTTTGCTTCAACAAAATTAAGTTTGCCGACAAAGGGTAGGTAGGGTAAAACAAAGAATCGATCAAACAAAAACACAAACAAAAGAATTCCATGAATCTCTCTGCCACCCTCTAGTTGAGCCCACAGCGTTTCAGTCTCATTAACCCAAAAGGAAATTGGCCTGAGCCCTCCGCTCATCTACATCCATCATCCCATGACAACCAACATATTACACTCCCGGCTCCTAAGAGCATCTTCGTGCCGTGGAGCTGGGTGATAAAATGCTATTTCTCAGAGTTAGGGCAAAGAAGTCGCTGGAGGGGATTCTTATTTCAGAAATAACTCCAAGCTTTGAAAATATATTTTTTGGAACCATCAAGCTGGTTTCCCCCTGCAGCATATTTTTATCCAAAATTGTAATGATAGTTGTAAAAACACTGTTGTCAAGGCAAGGATGATCGTGCATCGCCACTTACGCAAGTTTAGGGAGTATTTTCAAATTCTCATACTCCTTCATCTCAAAAAATACCGGCTAAGGTGGTCACTGTTTCTTATCTCACATTTGGAGAAGGCAAATGCCTTGCCCACAGTCATGCAGTAGCTGAGTTGGTAGACTGGGCCCAGGGTCTAGAGCCACCCACATTCATGTCACTTTCTTTTCTAATGATGTAGAATGTCGTAGCCCCTTGGTTCAGTTTACTCTCTCAGCTGCTAGACCCTGCCCTGGCCCACTCTCCACCAAGGACATGATACTCCCCTTCTGAACTACAGTGGTGCTTTGACCTCACACACAATGGTTTGGAAAGGCAGCTTGCATCTTAGACTGTTCATTTCTCCCTAGGAGCAGCTCCTTGAGATTCCAATCCTAAGCACCAGATCTGCCTGGAAATGAGGAATGCAGTGAAAATTTGGCCATGACCAGCATCTCCGGATCTGGGGGTTTAGGAAGTGTAAGAACCACCTGAAAGAGCTTCTAGGCAGAGAACAACAGGCAAAGACCCCTGATCCATCTGAATGAAGGGCACTTAGTGCTCTGCCAGAAATCCTGAAGAATGCAGCACCCCAACTCTGGGCATCCCACGGAATGCAGCCACTTCCCGTCCCTCCCAGAGGCTTGAGAGGAAATGTGACAATGGCCGTGCCAAATGGGTTCAGGCCCATCTGGGCACTGTCAGAGTGAGTTACCACATCTGCTGGGAAGGCAAGAACAGAACCTCAAAGCCTGAGAACAGCCCAGAATGTGACCCACTGATCATCTGTGTCCCCAGAGATGCTAACGGGTATATTTCAAAATCAGTTTCAATGGCTCAATAGATTTGGGACATGCTGCAGACCCAAGGTCCTTCTTGGAAAGTCATAATGACCTTTAGCATTTAAGGTTCTCAGGATCCCACAGTAAGAACTTCATTTAATCTGGGTTTTCCCAAACTTATTTGACCATGGATTTTTTTTTTTTTTAATGCCGATTCACATCCTTCAGAGCACAATTTGAGAAGCACTGGATTAAAGGCAGCTAGGGAGAAGATGGAAAGGCAGTTGGACTCTGAGCTTCTTGGCTAAGGGATGGGTAGCGCTTTGGTTTTTAGTTGTTGACCATCAAGAAGATAAGACAAAGGGAAGGAGAACCTCCTGGTCCCTTGGGCACATCTGCCACGAGGAGTATGACCCATGTGTTCATTCATAGAAAACAGAGAGGACGGCCATTTTCTCCTGGAAAGGGGCTTCTGGGAAGAGATCAAACACTAATAGGGACCCCCACTAACGACAGGAGACCCCTGCTGTTCTTAAGGTCATAGGGGGAGGGGAGATCTATTTCCTCTTTTCCTGCTTTTTAGTCTCTGCGCCTAAAATAGAAATTTCTGTCTCTTTGGAGACATGGGAAGTAACCCACAACTCCTCTCACCCTGCATTCCTGGCTCCTCCCCTGTGAGAAGCAAGTGACTTACCTGATGGGTGCCAAGGGCATCACATTTCTCTTCTGGGCAGGGTTCATGAAGAAAAGGGAGATTCTTTCCCTGTGTGTGGTCTTCCCAGGGGGCTCCTAAACTCTCTGACTTGCAAAAGGAGAGGTAGACCATGACCCTCCACGCAACCAAATGGACAACATCTGCTCATCAAACCCAGCTCCTATCTGTGTGTTCCCAGTGCGAGACAGGAGAGAAACCAAGACGCCCGTTTTGGCTTTAAGCCCAAGCAAACTCTTCAGCCCTGCAATAATGCCCATCTTTGGATTCCTAACTCACTCCTGTGTGTAGGTCTTAGCTGGTTCAGGGTCATCATCTATTAAAACTCCAATACAGACCGAATGCCTGAATCCAGCTGAAGAAGAAAAAAATAAACTACTTATCTCTGGGAAATCTTGAGCCAGAGAGGATCTCTGGAGGAAAGTTAATCCTCCCACTCCTTGAAGACAAGACTGAGGCCAAAACATGCCAGGGAGATAAGTGGTCCTTCTGCTTCTAGGGCCCTGGGCAGGAAACAAAGGACCCACTCCACGTCATATTGGATGTTGGCTCTTGGGTGCACCTTCCCCTGGGCTCGCATCCCACCATGAAATGACGTTACTCCAGGCTGGCTGGGGGTCTTATCATTTTTCACCTCCTCCACCATGAAGCACATGCTTATCCCCAAAGTACTTTTTTTAAAGCCAATTACTGTGTATTTACAGTGAGCATAATTACATCTAATTACTTAATTAGCATGACTGCATTCAGAGACTAACTTTGAGTATGTGATTATGGCAGTGAGGCCCAGCACAGAGGAGGTCATGGCAATCACCAGGAAGGCAGGTTGTCCTGGCCCAGGGAGATGGACACGAGTCTGTCCCCTTGGACTTGTTGGTTACAGCTCCAAAGTGCATGCTCATGAATTTCTAGAGTTTTCAGATAATTTAGTAGAAATGGCTTCCTTTGATTTTTTTTCTTCCTGGGGTAGAGGCAAAAATGGCAAAGTGTCATGCTTGGACTGTGCCAACATCCAGGGGCCTCAAGAGTCAGCACCCAGCTGAGCCCCTCAGGACAAGCTTGCGAATATATTAGAGTTCAAGCCTGTGGGCCCAGGACCTACTCCCTTGACTCCCAAGATATCTCATTCTGGCATCATCTGGCTCTTTCTAGAAAGAAAGCAAAGTGGTAATATGTTCAGAGCCATCCTTCCGTCCAGAGACCTTAGGCTTACCAAACCTAGTATCACAGGATTTTGGGGGGTCTGCTACTTATTCTAATTGAATCTGAAAATAGGACTGAAGAAGAATCAGAGGGAGACAATCCTAATTTATGTCCATTTAAAATCTAGGAAACACGGCCTGCCAAGCAGGGTCTGAAGATAACCAACTGGTGAAAAAGGCTGAAGCTAAATGTCACCATTACCTTCACTGAGATTCAACCTATGGTTCCCCTAAAGGGGACTGTCAAGATCTAACCAGCAGAATAAAAGAGGGGACCCATCAGAACCCTCCACCCCACATTGGTCCTGTTTCTCTCCCATGTCACGTCTAGCAACACCTGCCTCCTAAATCAAGCAGGGAGCAAGCAGCAGCCCCTGGCATGCCAGCTTCCCCTCCTCAGCTGCACACCCAGCCCAGCCCTGTAACCAGATCTCCTTTCCATCAGGCACGTCCATCCAGGACTTCTGCTAGAGAAAAACCTAGAAAGGCTTATTCTGCAGTAGCAGCAGCTGCTGCTGTTGCCTCTGCTACTGGTTCCAGGAGGGGCTCCAGCCTCCCAGACAAAGGAGCCCATTTTCCATATTTCATCTACAAGACCATTATGCTGAGTTAAGTGGCTGGGAATAAACACCCATCATTACCCTGCGCTAAGCGATGTTTGTTAGTATAGAAGGTGACAGAAATCTATATCATGCCGATGCACTATTAATACTGCATTACACACACAGGCTCTGTGCTCCCCACTGCAGCTGGGAGACTAGCCTTGGCAGCTCCTCTTCCAGAAAAGGAAAGCTCTATAGCTAATCGGCCCAGAAGAGAAGGAGGAGACAAGCCACTTGCTCATCCCGATGAAGGGACCACTGGTCCCAGCTACAAGGGCACAGTCCACAGACCTGGCAGTCCCAGCTTTGTTGATCTGTGTGGATGTCCTTGCCTTGTGGGCTGGTATGTTGGGGCATGTATCAAGCAGTTGCCCTGGGGAAGGGGAGTGAGGCCAGGACCTACGAACTGCTGCACTGTGGCTAAAGAGATGAAAGGAAGGCTGGGGTCTCTACTCCAATCCCAGGGCATCCTAGAGAGTGCCTGGCACTTAATAAAGGTTCATTGGGTGTTTGTTGACCGACTGAAGCAATGAAGGAGAAAAGGGAGTTGGAGGGAACCAACAAAGACAGGCTTTTGACAATGTCATGAGAGAAGGGGCTAAGAAGATCCCAGGACAGAGCTACCAGGTCAGCTGGGGAGGATGTGAGACAGACTAGAGAAAGAGAGTGAAGGGGTGGCCAGCCAGGAGGGGCCGAAGGTAGAATGCACACCTACAGGTCAAAGTGTAGAGACTCACATGGAAAAATGGACTCAGTGGGGGAGCCAGCTTGAAAGTGACACATGGAGAAAGAGGAGGTGTTAGTAACACTTGAGAAAAGTGGAAAGGAGAATAATTAGATGCCTGAAGAGGTGATGGCAAATGGAGGGCTCGGGGTCGGCATCACAGAGAATCACCCTAAAGAGCTGCTTTGGAAAAGCTGCAAAGGTAGGAATACACTGCTCAGTGTATCGGGGCCAGTCTCGTGGCAAACACGGCAACTGGCCTTTGACCGATGGATGACAAGTTAGAAGTGCAGTATGCTCACTAGTAGTCTACGTGCATATCCAATAAGAGTTACACCACCATCAGTTGCTGGTACAGTTTAGAGCAGAAAAGAGAGAGTTTGATACAGTCACAGACAAATACAAACACACACCCCCCACACACACTTCAGCAAGCACCCTAACAAGGGGAGTGTGCACCCACAAGAGCCAGGAGACCCTCGGGCTGCCTGGTGGAGGCCAGTCGGACATGAAAGGAAACACACCTCACTCGGTACAGCCACATTGGAGGACAGTTTGGCAATTCCTTACAAAGCTAAACATATTCCTACCATACGATCCAGCAATTGTGCGTCTAGGTATTTATGCAAATGAGTTGAAAGCTTATGTCCACATAAAACCTGCACAAGAATGTTTATGCAGCTTTAGTCATAATTGCCAAAAATAAGAAGCAATGAAGCCATCTGTTATGGGCTGAGTTGTGTTGCCCTCCAAAAAGATATATGGAAGCCCTAATTCCCAGTGTCTTCGAACGCAAACTTTATTTGGGAATAGGGCCATTCCAGATGTCATCAGTTAAGGCAAGATCAGCTCATCTTGGAATAGGGTGGGTCCCTAATACCACACGCCTGGTGTTCTTGTAAGAAGACGGCCACATGCATACAGAGGACTGGAGTGAAGCAGCTGCAGCCCAGGAATGCCAAGGTTGCCAACGATGCCACCAGAGCCGGAAAGAGCAAGGAAGGATCCCCCTACACTTTCAGAGGGAGCACGGCCCTGCCAACACCTCAATTTCAGACTTCTGGCTTCCAGAGCTGTGAAACAATACACTTCTGTTGTTAGAAGCCACCCGGTTTGTGGCACTTTGTTGCAGCAGCCCTAAGAACCACATACAATGTCTTTCAGCAAGTGAATAATCATGAACATGGTGGTACATCCACACAATGGAGTACTGTTCAGTGATAAAAGGAAACAAGCTATTATCAAGCCTCAAGGAAGAACCTCAACTGCATATTGCCGAGTGAAAGACGCCAACCTGAAAAGGCTACACACCGCATGGTTCCAACAAGATGATGTGTGGAAGAGACAAAACTAGGGAGACAGTGACAAGATCAGTGGTTGCCAGGGGTGGGAAGTGGAGGGATGAACAGGTGGAGCACAGGGGCTATTTAGGGCAGCAAAACTATTCTGGATGGTATTCCAATGGCGGATACATGACATTAGGCCTTTGTCAGAACCCAGAGAACCCACAATACCGTCCAACACAGAGAGTGAACCTACTGCAAACTACGGTCTTCAGTTAACAATAACACATGGATGGTGGTCATCAATTGTAACAAAGGTACCACAATACCGCACGATGTTAATAATGGGAGGAAACTGTGATGGGGTGGGGAGTGAAGGGAAGTGTATGGGAACTCCATATTTTTGCTGTTTTTTTTCTGTAAGCCTAAACCTATTCTTAAAATAAATAAATAAATGACTAAATAAACAAACAAATAAATAATAGACTTAACACCAGGGCCAAGCATTACCTTATCTGAAGGCAACCATGGTCCCTTAGGACTTGATTCTGTGGAAAATTCAGAGATGTGCCAACAGCCAGACCAAGCTTAACCAAGCCTCATGACTGCAGGGGCTTCAGTCAACCCTGAACACCCTATACAGAGACCGTCCTTATCCTGGAAACAGGGAGGAAAATGAGCCTCCCTACAAGACAACTGTCCTTAACAGGTGGCTTCCCTGAGTTCAAGAGGTGTGCAGTAAACCTCTGGAATCTTGGGACGTGTGATTTGACAGGGAAAGGACGGATGCTGGAGTCAGCAGGTCTGAGTTGAAATCTCAAGCTCTCTCTTAATAGCTTTATGATCTGGACCAAGTCACTTAAGCTCTCTGAGCCTCAGTTTCTTTATCTATAAAATGGGGGTAGCAGATCTCCTCTTTAGAGAGCTGGTTAAAGATCACATAAAATAAAAACCATAAAACACCAGCCAACGCTTCCCCCAGAAAAGCTGTCTATACTGATCAACAACCTTTCCCTCTCTCTGTGACTCTCTGGAGACCCTGGGCTGGGGAGTCATGTGATGCACATTAGTTAGCATCTTAGTCTCACGCTGTGTTTTCTGTAGAAAATAAAGAACTATGGCATGTAAGAGCAACTTCTAGGAATAAACTCAAACTCAGGTTTGGGAATCAGGACACATACTTGAGAGGTGACAGGATGACCTAGGATTTGACTCTAAGTCACTCAGAACTGGTGCATGGTATTGACTCTAAGCCATGGATTAGAAGGAAGGAAGGTTCCCTTGGGATAGTGATAAAGTCTGGATATTTGTTCTCTCCAAATCTCATGCTGAAATTTGATCCCTGGTGTTGGAGGGGGCATCTAGTTGGAGGTCTTTGGGTCATGGGGGCAGATTCCTTGTGAATGGCTTGGTGCCCTCCTCTCCGTAATGAGTAAATTCTTGCTCTATCATTCCCATGAGAACCAACTGTTAAAAAGGTCCTGGCACCTCCCTCCCCCCATCTCTCTCTTCCTGCCATGTGATCTCTGCCACCCACCGTCACCTTCCACCATTAGCAGAAGCTTCCTGAGGCCCTCACCAGAAGCACCCGCTGGTGCCAAGCTTCTTGTACAGCCTGCAGAACCATGAGCTAAATAAAGCTCTTTTCTTTATAAACTGCCCAGCCTCAGGTATCCCTTTATAGCAACACAAACAGACTGAGACAGATAGCACGGGCCAGGGAAGAATTCACAAGAGGCTGGAAATGAGCCAGGTGTTAGACAATAAATAGGCTGTAGAATGGAAGAAAAGGGTGTGGAGGGGACTGATGTGGGGAGGGGAAACAGGCTTTTCAAGTAGGAATTATACCAAGGTAGCCGCTGGAAGTGTGGGACTAGTGATCTCAGAAGAAGATATAAATGCTGGGAGTCGCAGCGGAAAGGTAAAAGCTGAAGACACAAGGTTCCGTGCGTGGTCCCGGAGCAGGGGGGTCCATCCTGGGTCCTGGGGATCAGCTGTGGTCGGCAATACGCCTGTGAGGGTGGGGACCATGTATTTCTTGTTCCCCATTGTTTCTGGAGCCTAAAAGAAAATCTGATGCAAACCCATAATAAATATGTATTGAATAGATGAAAGGGGAAAAAATCATCACAGCGTAAGTGACTCGGATGCTAACAAGGAAGAGAGGCTCAAAGGAACGTGGTCAAGTTTTGCAAAGACATCAAGGATGGAAAGTGGAGGGCTTCCTGGGGAGATGGAAACAGGTGGAGCCGTGTGACAGAGAACTGCGAGAGGCTTACGGTGGGCAGAAGACAACACACACTCGTGGAGGGGTGGGGAGAGGAAAGGGTGGGCTGACCAGGGTGGGGAGAGACCCCTGTTTGCAGGACCAGACTAGAAAGGCTGGGAGATGACGGCTCTGGGAGGGTGGAGACCCTGTTTCCTCTCAGGCAGAAGTGACATGGAAACAAAGGCAGATACTGACAACAGAGGAGAGAAGGAAGAAGGGATGGCGGTAGGACACTAGTTACTGACCCCAGATGGCCTCTACTTTCTCGACTAAGAGAATGGGCTTTGAGGAAAAGAGATGAACAGAGAACCCCAGGGCCTTAAAGAGAGCCAAGCAGCATTTCGACCAGCCTGTGGGCCAGGTGTGACTCTGAAGACAGCAGCGAGCGGTGCGGCCCCAGCCCATGAACGACTTTCCAGAGCTGTCACAGAGTGACAAAAGTAACCGAGGGCCCAATGTTGCTGCAAATACCCTTCAACTTCTCCCCAGTGACCCAGCCGGACTGGTCCCTTGGGCGTCTCATTCTGTAGGATTCAGTAAAAAGTCTAGGATCCTCAACTGTGTGACCAGGAGGAGCGTATCCATTTCCTGATGCTTCTGAGAACCAGGGGGCTTTACGTGAATAATGAGGGGGCCTTATTAGCCTTCAGGTTCTATATACATTTTCAACTAGGAGCATCTTTATTCAGCTCTTTCAGGATCCCTGGAAAGGCTGAATAAATTGAGAATAAAGACAATGTCAAATGCAGAGCACACGTTGGGAATAAGACAAGGGGATGCAAGTATCTGATAAGGGATTGTACCAGGTGATCTCTAAATACCCTTGCAGCCTGACGTGCTAGGGAAAACGCCACGGACCAGATGGAAGGCAGATAGAAAGTGAGAAGCAAAGAGAGGACCAGCATCCTAATCATTTCGGTCTGAAAGGTCCCACCATTTATGATAAACACATGAGTAAAGAAAAAAGTGCTTTTGTGCTTAATCCATCACCGGGGTGACTGAGGAAACGCTGTCTGCAGCCAGGTAGCACTGTGTTCCTGCAATTCCATCCCACACGGCACATTTTAAAACGGGACAAAGAAGGGAATCAGATGGAGACGGCACCCAGGGGAGTCACAATATGAGCGTCTTTCCTCTCTTAATCTCCTCGCTTCTTGCCAACGCCCCAAAGGATCGACCCTGGCCTTGTCGGCAGCACCGTAAATGTTCTCTATTTATTTATGTGCCAAGATGCATGTGGCTTTAATTATTTATGATAGTGTCTCATCACACACAGGGATGTGTCTTGGAGTCGGTTCCCTCAATTGATAAAGCGTTGGTAATCAGAGACCTGCTGCCAGCTCAGCCAGTAAATCTCCTCCGAGGACTGGCCTGGGTGCTCCCTGTCCCTGTCTGTGTGAGTCACCGATGGATTAGCAGAGGGAGGATTAGCCAAATCCAGTTACAATGCCCCTGTACGTTGTTTGTTGTGCCACACATGTTTTCTGAAAGCAATCAAGAGCCATCCACCGTGGACTGCTAGGACAAAACATTTTGCTGCTCTAAAAAGGAAACCTTCCCTAATATCAGAGGGCTTTGACAATCATCTCGTGATTTTCATCTGATAAGGCACTGTGCGTTCACCGACTCCTTCAAGTCTTCATCAACAAAGGCGTTTTCCCTCCATCTTCACCGACCTCTTCTTGCTTACGCAGAACTGTCTGGATCCTTAGAAAGGCCACTGCAAACCACAAACTCAGAGGACTCCAGCAGGCAGCTTGCCCTGGTGTGACGGCTCCTTGGCTCTGCTTTGTCTGGACATCAAAGGACACTCACCAGATCCCACAGCTCTCTCCATGGCTCCCAGGTTTCCATGGGACGCTTGTGCTGATGGCCCAGAGGAACATTCTCTCCCAGATGCCAGATTCACCCTACTTGGCAACTGTGCCTGTAACCTGGTATCAGGATCGTCAGTGAGAACAGACATGACCCTGAGATCGTCCTCTGCAGCCGCAGCCCAAAGCTTCACTAAAGGGAACGCG
Source organism: Propithecus coquereli (assembly GCF_000956105.1). NCBI lineage: Eukaryota > Metazoa > Chordata > Mammalia > Primates > Indriidae > Propithecus > Propithecus coquereli. The sequence continues at coordinate 11,256,111 of NW_012144967.1, forward strand.
GTGATCCTCATCATTCGTGGATTCTGTGTGGATTCTCCTACCGCTAAAATTTATGCACAACCCCAAAACCAATGCTCGATGTGCTTTCATGGTCACCTGGGGACATGTGCAGAGCGATAAAAATTTGAGTCACCCTCCATACACATTTCCAGCTGAGGCTGAACAAGGAGACACTCTGTCTTCTTTTTCTTTTTTTTAAAAAAATTCATCTATTTTAATTGACAAAAATTGTATATATTTATCCCGTACAACACATTGTTTTAAAATTCTTGCTTCAGCTCTCATATTGTAAACAAATGTTCTTTATGTGGCCTATTCCAGACCACATTTTTGTGCTTCTCTTTTTTTTTTTTGGTGATTTTGCAGTTTAGTAGGGCCACCCAGCACCATTCTGAAGTATTGGCCCGTGTTCTTAAGCACAAGACAGCTGCCATGTACCTTACACAGAACATGATTGTGTTAGATAAGCTTTGTTCAGATGAGTTATAGTGGCATTGGCCATGAGTTTAATGTTAATGAATCAACAATATGTATTAAATAAGGTGTCTTTAAACAAAAACACACATACAAGGTTATACACTGATTAGTTGATAAAATGTTGTGACCAGAGGCTCACAGGAAACTAACCCTGTGATCCCCCTAGGAGCAAAGGCTTGGTGTCCGCTAATTCAGTGTTTGCAGCAACCTTATAGAACATAACTACTGAAAATAAAGAGAACTGACTATTTATTCAACATAGCACTATCTACGTCTCTGTTCAAATACCCATGGCACCCTAGAAAACTCAGCATCAACCCTAGACCAAGCTTGGACCTGTGGACCACCATAGAAGGTCTTTCCTGCCAGCCACATCCAGGTCAGTCCAGGAATGAGCCTGATCTCAGACAAGAGCTTTAGCCAGAGCAGAACTGAAACACGGCCCTGGGCCAGAACCCGGGTGTCCTTCCTCTGGTACTAACAGGGAGCGTCTGAGAAGCACTAGGACGGACTCTGAAGAACACCCAAGGTTAGGAGGCGAATGATGACCTTATGCTGACGCAAGCGCAGTCTCTCCCACTGTGGCAACCCTCTCACTAAAAGTCAGAGCCAGAGAAATGAAGCAAAGGCCGAGGTGGGTAACCAAATGCCCACCCTGTTGTAAGATGGACCAGTGGGAATAGCAAGAGTTCTGTGAGCTACAAAGAGTGTGGCCCAAGTGCAGAGAGCTCAGCCCAGGGCATGAGCAAGACCAGAAAGCGCTTCTCCCTAGGCCTACCCCAGGGCCAGCTGGGACACGAAGAGAATCCACCATGGAAGTCTGGGGGCAGGGACGGGGAACTCACAGCCTCTCAGAACCTCAGCACTCCTGTCTGTAAGGTGAGGCCTTAACCTAGCCCATCTCTTCTGTCCCTTCCAGCTCCTAGGCTGACACTGGTGTCCCCACTCTGCAGGGGCCTCTGTCTCTCTCCTGCAGCAGTGGGTCATTTCCTGGGGGCAGGAGTAGTGGAGGGGCAGGGGTGTGCACTGGTGTTGCTGGGCCCACAGGGAGCCAGCGGACACAGGAAGGGACACTGATGGAGGCAGGGCCAAGCCATGGAGGCTACAGGAGCTGAGAGGAGTCCTCGCCAGGCTCAGCAGAAACAGAAAGAGAGGCTGGAGCCAACAGGGGTGAGAGATGAGGAGGAAACAGGTGCCCTGAGCCCTCTGGTCTGAGTGAGGTGTCTGCGGTGGGGAAGCGAGTGTTCCTGGCACCTGGGCTGTGATCTGACTCCCAGGAAGTGCACACTTCGGGGCACTGGAGGGGCAGCTAGAGAGATGTTTCCGTTCAAAGGTACTCACCGCCCTTCACTCCCTTCCTCTCTCACGGAGGCTTGGGTGGAGGTTCTGCTGACCTCAGGGGCTGCTGTCTGGACAGAGTCAGGTTATGCTTCCTAATATCATAGGCCAGGTCTAGAGAGAAGACCAGCCTCGTTTGTGTCTCCTGCCTCATCGGGAGCACCTCTCTCTACTCAGGCTCCCGTCGATACCCAGGTAAAGAGAAGAGGGAACTGGAGTCAGATCTGTACCCCTCCCTTCCCAGGGGACGCTGGTCCCGGGGGACTCCTGGCCCAGGCTAGTCTTCAAGTTTTGAGACAAACAGGGAGGGTCTCCTAGAAAGTGGGAGGTTAGCAGGTGGCAGGTCACCCCAGAAGGTTCCAGAACCCCAGCTACAAGGTCTATCACCACACCACCCTTCCCTCCCAAGAAGGGACAGCATCTCCTCCCAGTACTTACACGTGTCTGGCTTGTGGCAGTTGTGCCCCTGACGGAAGTACTGGGGGTTCTCAATGACGGGGATGCGGGTCATGCCAATGACCACAGTGTCGGGCCCGGCGTCCAGCGACGAGGGCGTGGTGATGCCGTGGTTGATGTGGTGCAGTGGGCTGGCCGAGTCCTCCTCGCCACTGATGACAGCCACGGGACCTGCATACACGGCAGCTAGTGAGGTCACATATGGCCCGTTCCCGGCCCTGCCCACAGACCCCCGCACCATATTTCCTGCATCAGCAAAGCCCATTGGAAGAGTGCTCCCCGAACTCTCTGACTTCTGAGTTCAGAGAACCACCCTACATTCTCTTTCTTAAGAATTACTCACCCCCTCAGACCATGCAAACAGCTGCAGAATAAAAGTGAATTACAATGACCATGGTGTGAATTATTCTCACTTCCCCCCAAATCCAAATTAGATCAAAATAATAAAAGTTTTAAGTAAGTCTCTTTGCTTATGTAACAACCATAGGATTTTTAAAAATGACCTAGCAGTTGTTCGCACCCTCTCCCTCCTCCCCTGGGGAGCTTTAAAAACCGCTGATGACGGGTTCCACCTCCAGAGGTTCCAATTCAGTTGGTTTGGGGTGTGAGCCGGGCATCAGGATGTGAAAGCTCCCCACGTGAGCCCCATGTGCAGCCAGGATCGAGAATCTCTGATTAGGGGCCTGGAGGCCCAGAGCCTTGCCAGCTGGCCTTCGAACCCCAACCGTCCCCTGTCCACAGGGAGATAAGCCCAGCGTAGGCTGGATCTGACCTGAGCCAAGTTTATGGACGACAGTGATTAGGCTACACGACTATTAGCCCGTAGGCAGCTAGGGCAGCTGTCCCACTCTGGAAAGATCCATACCGCCCCAGTGGCTCCAAATCGCATCACTGCGTGTCCCCCAACCCTGGCCCAGCTTCGCTCCAGCTCCTTTCGGACCCGAAGAAGAAACCCAGGAAATAATGTTGCTCAAAAGCAGAAGGTGACAAAGGGAATAGATGCTGCAGTCCGGGTAGCACAATGATTCTGGGGGGTGGCATGATGCTCCCATACATACAAATAAAATTCCTGTAAAGTGAATTCGCTGTGACTCTTTGTGGCTTCATACAACCGGAGCTTTAAATGGCTGCTTTGCTAGACACATGGTCCCCAGACAAAGTGCCTGCTGTGATTTGGTTTTGCAGCTTGAACAATATTTCCACTGCAGAAATCCACTCCATCTTACTGAAGTTTATGGAGAGAATATTTCCCATCCAATAGCGAGGTGAAGCACCAATGAGGCAGAACTAAATGGGAGACCAGTAAATGCAAACGAAGGACCCTGAATTCCACTCCATCAGCACACACAAGCTGATGCCAATCCCTGACAAATGTCTGTCTGTGCTCGGGGACCATGTGGAAAAGTAGCAGTGAGTGGTGGCCCAAATACCTGCAGTAATCACTTGCCTTGCAAAAAGGAGCCAGTTCCTGAAAACACCTCGTAAACTTTCTGAAAAACTTCACAGCGACTTCCAGTTAAACAGGGAAAACTAAGCACTGTTCTTTATCCTCTCTCCCTCCTCAAACACCACTAAAATACAAAAGAATTCGAGAAATATTTGTGTACGAAGAGAAAGACAGTTCTGCTGGGGCAGCTCAGTGCTTGCAGGGACAAGGTGGCAGGAAGGCTGGCGTGGCGTGAGGCTCGTGGCCGGAACGTTGTGCCCGCACCATCGCCTCGCCCCCTCCTGCAGGACTCCGGCAGTTTACCCGGAGACACGGAACTGGGGGCTGGGATGAAGCTTGAAGCCCCTTCTTCCTGCTTCTAGAACAACAGGAACCAGGGACAACCCTGCCTCCCCACCACCGCGATCTTGTCTCACACTACCACCTTGCAGGAGTTAGAGAAACACTTTCCTACAGAAACTCTCTCAAAAAATACTTCTAGATATCGACACTTCAAGATCTCCCAGTGGAAAGTCAAGTTTGATCCTGCCACAGCAAGCTTCACTCACGCACCCAGATGGAATCGTAACTAGCTTCCCAGGGCTCCTTCCTAAATGTGAAGGAACAGTTCAGCTCACCAGGCTCCCGCAGGCTTCAGCATGAAGCAAATGCGAGACATCGGACAGTCAGGGACCTGCAGGACATAGAGGCAATGCCGGAAGCAGAAGAAGACTTTTTAAAAAAAGTTACTAATATTCTCAGAGAGGTAAATGAGGGCACTGCATCTACAAAACAAGGCGATACTAAGAGTGTGACCACTGGGAGGGTAGGAAAGAGTCCTTGGGAATTATGAGCATCCAAATTTAACAGTCAAAGACCAGAAGACAAAGTCAAGGAAATCTTGCAGAAAATCAAACAAACAAACAAGCAGTGGTAAATAAAAAGAAAAAGAAAATTAAAGGCTTGATACAGAGATCCAATATTTGATTAAAAGAATTTCCAGGGAAGGAGAGAGAGAGAGGGAGAGAGAAGATGAATATGAATAGAAAAGATGGAACTGAGAGTAAAACGCTTGTGGAGATTTCCCCCAAATTACCCACCCAGCTCCCAGCACAATTAACACAAGTGCCTGGGTGTGGGTGAGCATGCATACACACACACACACACACACACTCACACACACACTCACACATACCAAGGCACAAAATTACAAAATGCCAGAATCCTGGGGATAAAGAGAAGATGCTAAGAGCTTCTAGGAGGGAGGGACAGGTCACATTCACAGAAGAAGAGCAATCAGAAGGACAATGGCATTCTCCCTGACAACACTACTGCTGGTTCTGTACTGAGCAATTCCTTTGAAATTTTGATGGACAACTTTTCAATCTGGAATTCTATGCCTAAAAAAATTATTAATCCACTGTAGGGGCAAAAGAAAGGTATTGGCAAACGGGTAAAAATGTGTCTCACTCATCCCCTTTCTTGGGAAGCATCAGGAGGAGGGACTTCAGCAAAACAAGGGGGCTGACAAGGAGAAGGGGAGAGGAGACCCAGTATTGAGAGTGGCCACCTTGGGCCGCAGAGCTACGGGAAGGAGGTATCCAGTGGGGACAGGTTAAGGAATGCAAATATAAAGGCAAGATTCACACTCAGGCTGTCTCATTCACTCCAAAGCTCACAGCCTTCGCTGCGACCACAGACTTCATCTGCACTGTAGACTATGGACTGCAAGAAGACAAAAAGACCAAACCACAGAAGTTACCCGCATCTCTCCCCTTTCTGTTCTTGGCATGATGGGATGTGTGTTGTTACAGTGACATAGGGGAAGGACACAGAGTCAGGAGAAGTTTGAGGAGATAAAATATCGGGACTTTTGTGCAAGGCAGCTTCTTTGAACCTGCACCCAGACAGTGCATGGACAGCCAGTGGTCAACACAATGTTCCAAGATCTTGTGGCCTAAAAGTCTCTGCTTTTCTCCGTTATTCTAGGATTTGAAAAAGCTGAGGTGAGAGCCAGAGAAGGAAGGGTCCTGCCATAGGCTCCCAAGCCGTGGGAAGGAAGGGGGCCACCCGGGAAGACTTCATAGAGATAAAAGAATGAAGCCAGACATCAGAGCCCTGGGAACCCCAATACACAAAATGCAGGCATTGCAAGGGGAGCCAGGAAAAGGAGAAGAAATGGCCAGGAAAGTGGAAGAGAACCAGAAAGGGCATTGTCTCAGACATCAGAGGAGGAGAATTTCTAGAAGTTCAAGAGACTCATGGACCAAGGACAAACAGGATGAAAAGTGAAAACAGGCCACTGTATTTGAAAATATGGAGGTGACCTTAATGAAAGCAGTTTCCACGGGATGGTAGAGAAAAAAGCCAAATTATAGTGAGTTGAGGAGTTAGTTGGAGAAATCATGATCATGGTAATAATTTTTATTACTGAGTGCTTCCTAGATATCAGACTCTGAAATGTAGCTTCTTTAATCTTGCAATGCCTCTGTGAGGGTGGCACCATGATTTACCCATTTTAAAGATGGGGGCATTGAGGCACAGAGCAGTGACCTGCCCAAGGACACATACCCAGCAAAGAAGTGGTGATGCTGGATTCAAACCCACAGGCTGGCCTGGGAGCCTGTGCTCACAGCCACCAGCCAGCACTCGCTCCCAGAAGGTGCAGACTGTGGGAAAGTATCAGAGGGACACTCAATCAGTTCTGGGACATTATCCTCCTCGTGAGCATCTGCCTTCGATTGCAGGTCCCCGACACCCTTTTTAAAGATGTTCTTCTTGACCCTTGAGAATTGGGACAGGAGTGAGTCACCTCGTTAGACTCACCCAGATAGATTACAGATAATTCATCATCTCCTCTTCTTCCCAGCGCTGAACGCTCTCATTAAACTACATCCACATCAGAAATGAGCGCCGCACCATCAGACTGCTGTCCCATCCCTGAGGCCTCTTACTCACCTCCGCTCTTCCATAAACTACATTCCTTAAAATAAAAGCCAATAAAGAGCACACAGACCCATCACTTCAAAGGGTGTAAGAAGAGAACCCTGCAGCTTGCCCCTGCCTGCCTGTGTGGAGTCCCACGGTGCTCCTCAGCAGGGCTGCGGCTGGCACGGAAGCCAGATGAGTCCTCCAACAACAGCACTGTCCTGGGTACTTAGCATCCCTGGGCCTGGGCATAGAAAGCCAGGCTCAGATTCATCGATCACAACCACTGTTCCATCACTGGGGAGGCTGCGCACGTGTAGGGCATGGGGTATAGGGGAAACCTCTGTACCTTCCACCCAATTTTGCTGTGAACCTAAAACTGCTCTAAAAATGAAGTGTTAAAATATATAAATAAAAAAAATCGTAAAAAAAAAAAAGGCATTCTCCCTGTGTAACACACAAACAACGCATTTCCAAATACCCGCTGGGGTGACTGGGAGCTGCCCTAGGCTGAAAACTACTGATGGAGACACCAGCATTTCACTCTAGAATCAATGTCCCTTTCAAACTCTGGCCAGTTCTCACACCACTTGCCCAGGGCAAAACCACAGACTTGCAGCCCCTCTGGGAGAAGCAGCATTTGTTCTCACCTTAATAACCACAGCAAAGATTGTTCTCACCTTAATAACCAGAGTGAAGAATTTATTAAGATATCAAAGAGGGGACAACTAATGGGGGGGGGAATCTCAGCTGTCTAGGGAGCTCTCTTCTCTTTTATTGAAGCTGTCAGGTCGAAGGCAGGGCAAGAGGAGTCACTTGCTGTCTTCTGAGCCACAAACACACACACACACACACACACACACACACACACACGTACACACAGGCACACACTGCCGGGATCTGTTATCAGCCTCTCCGCTGTCACTAATCCATTCCAAATTACACAATTACTTTGTTACACAGCACTAGTAAACAAAAAGTAAGAGAAGCATTCTCATAGCCTTTCTGAGAAGTTCAAGCTTTGGAGAGAGACCCTCAAGGGAATATAGGTCTGCTCAGACACTCACATCACACTACTCTCTTCCAAATCGGTGCCTTTTTTCCTTCAGATCTGTGGTGGGTTCCATTCTCCAACCACACTGTAATGGGACCACTAGATAAAGAGGGAAACCTGATGGCCCGGCAGGTGTCTTGCCCGGCAGGATGCTCCACACTGTCCAGTCTTTCTCCTCCCCTCCCTCTCCTTCCGTAGGGGCAAAATCAGGGTGCGGAGCCAGGAGTGGCTCAGATTTCCATGGTTGGTTCCAAGGTGGGACTCGGGTTCCCAGAGAAAGCATACGTGCCCGATGACAACACTGGAAAGGGAACTCCACTACAGCACTGCGAGATGCCACCCAGGTAGGCCGAGCCCTAGTCACAGGGGAGGCAGCTGGGCCGGCAAGTCACCAGGAGGACCTGCAGGCACACGACCATTCTGAGGAACCCTCTGGTGGCTCCAGGGAAACTTTGTATCAGAATCCACAATGCAAAAGGAGAAGGGGAAAGGGATGGGTCAAACGAAACAGAGGAGGAAAAGGCAGCTTCCCAGGTAACTCACTGGCACATCAACGTTCCCTCCACATTGCAGGTCGGGAGAGGACTGCCTTGGACTCATTATCGCAAATGCCCCGCCCTTGTCTCTGAAGTCCCCTTCTGTCCCACCAGCTCTCCGGCTTACAGAGTGCTGGCAATTCTCAGAAATTTGGCCCCAAGAAAGGCCAGCCACAAGCCTTACACTGGGGCATTTGTCCAGTCAATGTGTAGACGTGGTTCTTCTCCAAATTCCAAATGAATGACTCAGAGCCCCACGGATGCTGGGATCCCTTTGATTTATAAGACAGGGGAGGGGAAATAAACTAACATTTATTAAACACCTGCTATCTGCCAGATATGTTGCTGGGCATGTTGTTCTCACTTCATTTGATCCTCAAAAACTACTGTTATTCTCATTTCACCAACTAGAAAACTGATCCTCAACTGATCCTCAAACAAGTTTACTTAGTTTTCCAAAAATCACCTAGCCAAAAAGTGATGGAATCTGTGTTTAAAACCATGTTTGTTTGCCTCCAAAGTTCCGCCTCTCCCCACCAAACTACCCATTTTCTCAACCGTATAGCTGACACCAGGTATTTTTCACAAGCAGATAGGGCTTGGTGTGAACACGTGAGCCTGCATAAAGAAGGTGAAATGCCTGAGCCAATGCATCTGGGGATAGAGTACCAAATATTTTCAGGGTTGGACCAGCCCAGATAAGATAACTTTGAGCAGACAAGTCCAACATTTACAGCAAAGTTGTAAAATCCCAGGGCCAGAATCCACCTATTTCTTTACTCCTTCCTTTATCCTTGAACTTCCTTCAAAAGAAGCGTTGATGGAGGAGAATCTCACCTCTCAATTCAAAAGCCTCTTAGGAGCTGTGGGCATCGTGACTTCTGTTCACTAAGTAATTTCCAGGCACCTGGTGGGACTGCAGTCTTCTGCACCCCTCAGAGTGAGGCAATACCCCATCCCTTTCTTTGGAATGAAAAGTGGGCAGAAGTGAGGATGCGTCACTCCCACACAGAAGCCGTAAGATCCAGTGTGTAATCTGTCCATTCCCTTTTTCCTGTGTTGGCATTCGCGGATACATGAGGCACCCCCAGTCAACCACAGTCCCTGAGTGAGGCCACCATGGAGCAAAGGGCCCCATCTAACACCTGGCGCATGCGTGGCGTGAGAAACGCAGCTTTGTTGATTTAAGCCACTGTGATGGGTGGGGGTGCAATCTGCCACATCCCACATCTGACAATGTTGCTTTCATCTTTTCATTCAGACAGTTGGCGAGCTTCACACCATCTCCAACAAATCTCAACAGAAGCGCCTCGTGCAAAAGACAGGCTTGTCGTCCTCACCGATGCAATTCATCTTAAAACACCCCCTCCCTGCTCTCCGTCCCAAAGACGAGCATGAGTCTTCAGTTCCACGGAGAGTCAGACCATGACCACCCAGATCTTTCTTGGGAGGTGGAAGAAAACAAGCCTGCATGGGCCTCATGCTTTTTTAATGTGTCAGAATGAAGCAAACAAGCCAACCTTTGGATTAAGAAAATGATTTTTTAAAAACCCCAACCTTTTCCTACTGATAAAAATCAAACATTGACATGTCCCTGGTGGGCGAGAGCTTCGCATCAACAAATCTGGGAGCAGGAACTCATAAAACGGAGTAAGTGAAAGCACAAAAAATACAATTAAAAATCCAGCCACGCTCAGAGAGGGATCCCATTTACTGTCTCATAAAAAGAGCCTAGTCCTCAGAGGCAAACAAAAGAAAATCAATTTCTTAATTTTTATTGGCAGATGTGGGACAGAGGCCAAGTGAACATGGGCTGTGCCCGAGAGCAGATGCGGGGGCCAGTCGCCGCCCTCTGTTCCTGGACCGGCTCCTCTGGGCCCTCCCCTCCCCACCTCCTCCAGCTTCCAGACAGACGTTGCCCTCTGCAATCTCCAGGGCGCGTGGGGGCCTGCAGGCTGCACAGCAAGGCATGCCCTCCTCACTTCTCCGCTCCTCTCCCTGAATCATTTCCCAAAAGAGAAGCTTTATTCTCTGACTCGAATTCCCTCCCAGCCTCTTACAGGAACCAGCGGCGTAGTTCATGCCTCATAGCATTCACAGCTTGGAGGTATTGCTCGGCGATTGACAGCGACGCTGCTGAGCCACCAGCCCGACAGCACACACTTGAGGACAGGGAAGGCAGGACGGGCGTGCTGGACCCGCGGCTTCCCTCGACTCCCTCACTCAGCATCAGGACAACGCTGGGGGGGATCCTATTATCCCCAGTGACGTAGCTAAGGAAACTGAAGCTCAAGGTTTCATAATCTGCCCAAGGTCACATAGTTAATAAAAGGTAAACAGACTTCACTGTCTGGGCACATTTAGCTGCAGTGTGCTGCCCAACCCTCCAGCCTTGTTTTTCTGACACTGGGACAAGTTGGCCAAAGTCCCCTTCCCACCCCCAGCCTTTAATCCCTTGAAATTTATTTATAAGAGAACTTGCTTCATTTAGGAAAGAAGTCCACGACATTTCCAAGAAACTTTAGACCTATAACCGTGGCACCAGGCTGTGGCTGTCAGGGGCAAGCAGAGGTTCATGGGCAGAAGAACAGCCGACGGCAAGAGGCCGAGAACGCGGACACAAGCAGCCCAGAGAGAAAGCAAGCGCCATCAGACTTCTCTAAAGCCACTTCATGCAGACAGCACTTCAGACCATGCCAGGCATAAACTGCAAGTGAATAATTACCTTCAAATCGAATACATAAGACAAATGGAATACAAAATGCTGATTTTTTTTTTTGTCCAAGACCCCATAAAGAGATCACAGCTCAAGTCTCAATATCTCTAAATTTAGCTCTAGTCACTGCACTATGGCTGGCTAGTGTTACCCTGAAATAGAGGGATTTGTTGCCCCTAAAGATTTATCCACAACTTTTCCCCACCTTCTTGGGGACGTCTGGAGAATGGAAGGAAACACTGCTTGAGATCTGCTATACCAGGTGCTGCTGCGTTGAACCCCTGATGTCCCTGTGCCCTTCCATCCATTTTCGGCACTAACTAAACTATCTCGCATGATCTGGGGATTTCAATACCAAGACCAAGAGAATGACAGCCTAAATTCTGTGGGCTAAGCCCAATGCCTCTGATTTTTACCTAGGTCACAGGAGGGAAATCTAATAGCTAAAAGTGACCCTGGATGATTTCAACATGAAGTTCTTTTAAATAAAGTGAGGCATGATGAATTAAAAGAGATAGAGACAACTGATGCTGAGGAAAAGAAAATTCTTTCCTGGAGGAACCTGGGGCCTTATAGGCACTGGCTGACATGGGACCTCCCACTAGAAAAGTTACCCATGGTTGCCTGGGTCTCGTGCACCCAGGGTATGTCTGAAGAAAACCCTTTCCTTAGTATTTCAAAGTACACAAGGAGTGATATCATGGCATATGGACACCCCTAGAAAAATCAGAGTGATGGCCTTATATATGCTTGCAATAAAACACAATAATAATAGCTAAGGTCTGCTGGCACTTACTGACCACCACCGGAGCACTTGTTGCCACAGTACAGGGCTCTATATATGATTTCATCCAATCCTCACAGTGGTTCAATGAAGTGCGTCCACTAATCAGGGTTAGAGCAGTTAAGTAGTCTGCCTAGGGTCACACAGCTAGTAAGCGGCAGTGTCATGATTCCAACCAGAGCTGTGGAACTCCAGAGTCTATCTTCTCAATCCCTGCCCTGCCTGCCTCACGGCACACAATTTCATGACCCCAAATCACGAGTTCTAGAATGAAAACACTTCTTAACTATAATACCCTTAAATCTAAGGTGCTAAAATGAGGCCTGGATTTATAGCTGGAGAGAAACCATGACAGTCCAATGGCTTCTTCCAGGCCATTCTGAGATCATAAATTCATTACCAAGCCCTGAGGATCCTGAGTGCTCAGAATCTGCTCACCATGGGCTTGATATAGACCCCATCACCTCATGTCAGACAAAAAGATATTTTTCCCTTTATTAGAAAATGTTCACTGGGTAGGTGTGAGGCCTCCTAGGAGGGAAATAAGAGTTAAAGACCTAAAGTGCCTTTTAGAATGGAGGATCCCATGATTTGGGGCATTAAAACCCATAATCTAACAGCAATGGAAACCCACAGATCTGTGTGACATAGCATTGCTCACAAGGTCCTTTCCTATCTACATTCAGTCTCACAGTCACCACAACACCCCTATGAGATACTCGAGATAGGGACTACCTTCCCGTTTCACAGGTGAGGAAACCGAGGCTCAGAAGCTCACATCAGATTTCCTCTAGAGAAATAAGAGGTGACCATGCATCTCAACTCCCCACCTGGGGAATAAAATTCAAAGTAGCATTTCTGAAAGCTGTGAGGACTCCCCACCCAATGGGTCCTTATGGAAGTTGTTTGGAGATTTCATGAGTTTGGTTGTGAATCCTCTTCCTAGGAATGGAAACTTAAGGGTGATTCATAAACTGTGGGGCCAACACACATGACAGAAGAAGCATCATAAACCCAGACAAAGGGAAAGTGTCTCTCGTGAAAGGCTGTGCAGGGCCAAAATCAGTCCATGAATGTCCAACAAAACTGTCCCACAGAATGCAGATTCTTGTGATTGTCATTGGAGGAAACAACAGGGTTGTCAAAACGTGCCAGGGTTTCTCTGCAGTCTCTGGACTGGGCATGAGAGTCTCTGTTGGTGCCCACAGAGTTCAGCAGGCCCCAAAGGTACTTCTGCCAAGGGCTGTGCATGCCCTGGGTTGTGCACTTCTCACTGTGGGACCACAGGCCCTGCCCTCGCAGAGGTGATGGACTATTGCAAGTGCTTCCTGGCCTCCCTGTGGCCTCTTGCCTACTGCTCACTGGACCAGGTGTTGGCACCCGCCCATCTGGGTTGGCACATCTCCCAGGCCCAGCTATCTGTTGAGGCATAGTGTTGCCTCCAGCCAGAACATGACATCCAGGTCTCAGGACATATAATAGGAGCCCACCCTGTGTCTATGGCAAGGATATCTGGTGGACAAGTCCCCGAGCAGTCCTACAAAATTTTACTTTTGGAAGTTATGCCATTAATCTGTGTTACGATATTTATCAGAACATGCATCCACAGAAAACCATGAGGAAATCACATCTACATTTGAACCTGTGCTGTTGTTGGATTGTCCTAGGGTCAACACTGGCCCATCTCCTTGTTTCTCCCAACTCAAGTTTCTTAACTGGTCCTAAACATCTCTAGATCATAAATCCCTAACGGGCAAGGACTCTACCCTGTATATCTTTGAACTTCTCTCAGTCCTTAGCAAAGTGCCTTTAAGAGAGCAGGTGGTTAGAAATACATGCTGCCCAAATGCTACTCCAGACATCAGTCAGCATTGCCTCTCCAAAGGTATTCGTCTCCTAGGGCTGCTATAACAAAAGAGCACCAAGTGGGTAGCTTAAAACAACAGAAATTTATTCCCTCCAGTTCTGGAGGCTAGCAGTCTGAAATCAAAGTGCTGGCAGGGCCATGGTCTCCAAGACTCTGAATAGAATCCTTTCTTGCCTCCTCCCAGCTTCTACTGGTGGCTGGCGATCCTTGCCATTCCTTGGCTTGCAGATGCATCACTGCAACCTCTGTCACAGCATGGCCTTCTCCTCTCATCACATGGCATTTTCCTCTCCACGTGTGTCCACTACTGTGTCTCCTCTTCTCTTTTTATATGGCCATCAGTCAAATTAGATTAAGGGCCCACCCTACTCCTATATCACCACATCTTAACTGACATCTTAATTCCAGCTGCAAAGACTCTATTTCTAATAAGGTCACATTGACAGACCAGGGATTAAGACTTCAACACATCTTTTTGCAGGACACAATTCAACCCACAACACCATGTCTCCCATCTGTCTAACCCTCAGCACTCAGGTCTGAGTGGCAGGGGCAGGCTGAGGGCATAAGACAGTATTATAAAGACAGGGATGAAGGTGGAGGAATTGGGTGAGCTGGGAATTCACTCTACAGGCATTTAACCTCCCAGGGGCAACTTCCCACTCCAGATCCTCGAGCGTGACCTGAGCACTATAGTCCATGACTCATGCTACACCTTCTAGATCAGCCTTTGCTGCCCATGTGTCCACCAAATACTGCCTGCGTGCTTGGCCCTGAGCTAGAGAACAGAGACAGGGAGAAAGAGGACACAACCCCAGCCCTGTAAAGGTGTCCAGGTCTACAGGTGGGACACATAAATAAACCAACAGAAACGACACGTGGGATGAGGACCACGTTACAGGTGTGCCCAGAGCAGTGAGGCAGCCACTGAGAGACACTCAGCCAGAGGAGAAGAGAGAGGAAGGCAGCCCAGACAAGGGTCCCCAGACCAGCAAACACTCTAACCTTGAGCTGCACCTGCCCACACCCTTCATCCCTGGAAAACAGGCCTGGCCCGAGTGCAGAGGACTTGCCTTGCCTCCCATCCTCAGATCCTATCTCTGCTTCCTTGGTGGCTGTCACCTTCAAGCCACCTTGAACCTTGGCCACTGTCTCTTCTCCCCACACACCTGGACAGCAGCTGGCAAGGGCCTCCACAGCCTCTATTAATCTCTTGGCTCACTCGTTCCTTCCACAGACATGCCATAAAAATGATATAAGCGTTTCATTCTAACAGTGCTGCGGCAGGAAGAGCCAGAGTACAGAGGGTCGATTGATTTCCAGCATGTGAAGGTAAAAATACAACACCAAAATCAATTGAAATAATACAGAATCAGCTCTGTGATCTCGTCCCTCGCATGGCATGCTTTACATACTGTAGCACCTGCTCCTGTGCACACACCTGCCCTGGCCACCCTGCCGGCCAGTCCAACACCACAAGGCTGTATTCTGTAAGAGGTCCCTTTGGTCACACAGGGCAAGGTAATGATGTCCCCTGCATGTCCACCACCAGACCCTCATAAACATGCCGGAAACCCCATGTGTGTGCTCACACAGATGTGCTCCTAAGCAAGAATGTGTATGAACTCATACATGAACTGAGGCCAGTTGGTTGATCATTAAACAAGTGTATAAGAAGACCTACCAATCTGCATTCCTTCACAAATTCATCCCTTCCTCCATCTCACCAGACAAAATATTTCCGTGGGTAATGTATATAATATACTCAAGTGTAATATACTCAAGGATATTGAACACCCAAACCAAATACCCTGAAAAGGGGTGATGAGGTGAATAGGGGTAGGGTGGGAGAGATTCTGTTGCAGTGAGTTAGACATGGTACAAAGGAAAAGAATACAAAGATCTAACCATCTAATCTCAAAATGCACATTCTTCTTCAATTTTGTGATTTCTTGCAATCACTTTTATGGTGTTATTCTTGTACTGACTTCCAGATCAGGCAATATTATTAAACCGGACAATTCATAAAACCTTCCCTCACTTTCCCGGCACCTCCTCATCAAAGCCTATTTCCTCATGTGTCCATGACCCTGAAGAAGGGGCAGGTAAGGAGTTAGACGCCGCCAAAAAGGGAGTTGCTCCTCATTAGTTCAGATATGCCTGGTTCTATTAAAAGGAAGGAGACCACACATCCTGATTTGCCCAGGATAGTCTGTTTATAACTGTTGTTCCAGCATAATTATTAGGTGTCCCCTTTGGCTGGGATGACAAATGATAGAGTCACCCTATTAAAAAGTAACTTAGGCCTCCCGTGTGTCGGAGGGGAGTGGAGAACAGTTAGTCCTGGGCACAATCAACTGATGTTTTGGACTCCAGACACTAGGGGGCAATGTCACAAGTAAAGCAGCAAACCACTCTAGCCAATGCGCATCCATCCCAGTCCTCTAAACTCCCTTGGAAGCAGCCTATGGAGGGGCCGGGCGTGTATCTCCAGAATACCCGGATAGGACACTGTGTTCTTGGGCAGTCAATAAATATCACTTGATGATGATGATGCAGCCATTGATTTTCCATTCTCTCTTCTCCCTCCGTTCCCTTCCCCTCCCCTCTTCCTCAGGGTGCAGGCCAATCAATCTTAGGCCATCTTGATCTACTTGGAAAGCTTAACTGCCATGAAGCTAAACCACTTGTCCTCTGGCTCCAATCTCTTAGAGAAATTAGTGCCAATGGACGTGTCAGTATCAATTTCATAATGTTATTGGATGAAGGCAAGGCTGGGCCAAGTCCCATATTCCTGACAGGCTATCAACGTGATGAGGATTATGGGTACGGAGACAGACAGCTCTGACAGGAGAGGCAATGACTCAAGAGCAATTAGACTGACAAGACTATCTTAAAGACCCCATCGCTTAATGCTGACACTGGTGCGTTCCCCACAGAGATTTAGAATATGGGATGCAGGTTTTTCCTGGTGTCTCCAGGGGTAACTGGAGAGCCTGGAGGCTTGCAAAGCAGCCCTTGGCCCTACACCTCTCCCAAGAGGATCTGAACAAAGGGTTTTAATACAACAGAAGGATCGTGCTCTCGTGATGAGAAGACTGAATATCTGCCCCCTCGCTTTTCCTTTCCCTTCTTTTTCCTGCCTTCTAAAGAAATGTCAAGATAAAATGTAGGCTATGTATTTAAATTTAATTCCTTTGCAGAGTCAAGGGAAGGCTTGGGATTATTAAAATGGAAATCAAGATCTTGTAAAAGTCAAAGCATCCTAGCAGGAAAGGAGATTTATCCTGGAAGGCAAGAGCAACAGATGGATGCCACGAGGATCCCAAGTTCTAATCCCAGTTCTTACCCCAGCATTGCTGTAAATACAACTGTGTGTAATCAGGAACCTGTCACTTTTTTCTCTCTGGGACCTCAAATTCCTCATGTAAGGTCAACCACAGCTTCCAGCAATGTGAGGAAACGAAATGCCAGCAGTGTCAAGGGCAACAGAGGGATCACAGGAGGATATTTTTTAAGACCTGCCAAGGTGTGTGGAAATTACTTTTCTTCTGCACATGATAGAGGATGCACAGAAGCCACCCTGGAACTGAAGATACAGTGCATGGCTGGACTGAGGAAGAGAGAAGAGCAAGTCTCACCTCCCGCTCAAACGTACTGCATGCAAGAGGCAGGGAAGTGATGCTGAAACTACTTCTGTAGTGTGCCTAATCTATTTTAAGTCCTCTAGCTGAACAGTTTATTTTCTCTAGTTCTCATGAGTTTATGTTCCCAGGGCAGAAGGCATAATTTTGAGCCTGGGAAGTTACAGCTATTTAAGCAGGTTTGCTTTATTATTTTTTAATTGCTTAACAATATTGTTTGTTGGTGTTCTATTAAAAACCCCACAGTGTTTCATAATGGAATTTAAAATTCATGTTATTTTAAAGTGTCCACTTCAGAATATGAGTGTGTGTGTTTATGGGGTTAGCTAACACCAATATTAATTAGCTGATCTTGACACTGACCTAAGCAGTTAAGCTAAGCAAAATGATACATGGAAGAGACCAGTATGTAGTAAGCCTTAGCTAGGTAATGTCAACCCTGGCCAAGAGGCTGTTGTCAATATTGTCTAGAACTGCTGACTTCCCGAACATACTCAGAACATTGGCCTAATATGCAAATGTGCGAATCAGGGGATTCCTCCCAAGGTGCCTTTAAATAGCAGGCCCTCTAAAGACACTGTAGTGCAGCTAAGTGTATTTTAAGATCATTAACCAATTGAGAGAGAGGTTGGGGGCAGAAAAACTTGATGTGGTAAAAGTTCCTGCTAATCAGAGATGGTTCGGAATCAATGATTAAGCATCTCTGGAACTACTGGGGAAAGCTATGGGAACTCATTAGGTAGTTAACAAGTTTTGTTAGGCACATACATGGCATTGTTCTCCTGGTGCTCGTAGACACCAGTGTGATGTACTTCATGCTCAACAATTTGTAAACATATCTATTCGGATATCTTGAATAGGTTATAGATTATTTTCACATAATGGTATCTTTGTTGAAGGCAGGAGGACTTCATTAAACCAATGATTTGCCCCCAGAACTTAAAAAGAAATGCAGTCAAGCACTATGAATATAAACAGGAGAACTTCCAAAGAGAAGTAAAGAAAGTGTGCATTTGTTCATTGTGCTTCCCTATTGTTGATTTCAAAGATGTATGTGTCACAGGCCATAGAGAGAAACTGGACTTTCACAGGTGGGAGGAAATTGTGGGTCCCCAACAAGATGCTTCTCAAAGTCACCCCATTGCAATTCTTAAGCTAGTAAGTGACATTGATTTTAAAAATGATTGACTTCTAATGGGCCAGGGTATCATTCCCATCTTGGCCTGGTTTCACAGAGTATCTATATGTGGAATATTTTCCACTTCAGATCAGATATTAGACATGTATATTTTCAAAGTTTAGCAAGGTAGATTGAGTGATCAATAGACACTACATGTGTGTCTGTGTCTGTGTGTGTACAGGAAAGCATAGGCAAATAGTATACACACACATTCATACATACACAAATAAACTACATGTTATTTATGAAAAATCATCTGTACTCCAGACACTGGGCTATGTTTTCCTGTATTTTCTCATTTCATAAAACTACTGTTTAATGAGTCTGTGATAACCAAGAATTGCCCCAAGCAATTTTTAAAAATTGCCTCATTTAACCCTCACAACCTTGCAATGTTCACTTCCAGTTTACAGACAAAGAAACGGAGGCTCAGAACTGTTTTAATTAACCTGCCACCATCCCTCAGCTAATAAATGATGAAACTGAAATACTAATCCAAGACCATCTCATCTCAAGGCCGGTTCTCATCCCATAATATACTGTCTGCCATGAACTATAATTTTAAGAAAACTTAAAAAACAACATTAAGAGAGAGTATATTTGATATTTTCCTTGGATCTGTTGCAGAATTATCATCAAATTTACTCTCTCATATTATTTAGGTGTGTCCTGATTCAAAAACATGTACAACTTAGGCTTGACACTCAAAGCCCATCATCATCTAATTATCTCACCAATCACAGTTCCTACTATTATTATATGAGTAAACATCCTTGTATGTTGTTCCCCAAGTACATGTTCTACATTTTCACCTCTGCCACAGCCTAAGCCCATGGTCCACCTGCCCAACCCTGCACTTCCCAGGACCAGCTCAATCCCCCCGACTCCCTTCAAGCATTTCTTAAACCTACCTCTCCTGCTGCTTTCTCCCCACCCCACCTACTCACTTCCTTCTCTAAATTCTTGCAGCACTTCTGAAGACCAAGGTGTCCCTGTCACCTATCTAGTGACAGGGACACCTCTCTCTTCCTATGGATTCCTACTCTCTGCAATCCAACAATAAGGCGTAAAAGGGCTTGTCTGACTCTATACTTTTATTCCACTTGACTAAGAAAAGGCCATGGTGCTTATCACAATGGGGAGAATGTCTAAGTCTCAAGCCTATTTCCACTGTTCTGTTAACTACTGTGATCTTGGTCGTGCCACTTAACCTCTCTAAGTATCCATTTCCTCATCTATTAATAAGGTTAATAGTAGTAATTGCCTCAATGGGCTATCGTTAGGGTTAAATAAAATATTTATGTAAATCACTTGGCGTGGTATAAGTGTTCGGTAAATGTTAACTAATAATAATAATTCTAATAAAGTAAAAAAAAAAATAGCAGTTAGGTGACTCACGAATTTTGCTGTTGACACTTTTAACCTCCATGATAATTACGGATTTAAGTGACAGTTTCTTATAATATTTTCAAATACACAGTAAGGACAGCATTTGTATTTCCTAAAGGCTTCCATTCCATGCTAGAGGACCAGAGTTAGCCATGCTTCTCACCTCTGATCAAAAAAAGGGGACTTGATGCACGTAAGAAATGAGCTTTGTTAGAGGTAGAGAGAAGAGGACCTCCATCGCCAGATTGGCGAACTCTTCTTGGCACCCACAGACTTGAGCCTGATTCTTCACCTACCTATCCAGGCAGTCAGTAGGGACCCAATAGCTGCTAAATGACAGCCTGTTGACTATGCTGGATAGACAGAGTTCCCTAATTTCCAAACCTAAAAGAGAAATGCAGAGTAAGTGGTGTCATAAATATTTACAGACATTCATCTGAAATAGCTCCAAGAACAGGACAGGAAGTACCCAGCACTTGACACAGGGATCCCCCAAGCCCATCCTGTCCTGGAGAGAGGCCCGGGGAGGTGCTAACGTGGCCACCATCTCTCGATCTCCCATTAACATGGTGAAAACAGACAACTGGCTCGAAGAGATGAGGTGACTTCCCTGAACACATAGGCTAGAAAGTGGAAAGATCAGTTTGAACCCATGTCTATTGGACTTATTAATAAAAGCCAATTCTCTAGTTTTGGGGCAAGCACATCACAGTTGTAACCCCAACATACTAGGCTTACAGGCGTCCTTTGAAGAGTCATCCAGACTTCTGTTGTCAGAGGTGTCAGGGGCTTCCACATCCAAAAGCCAAGTCTTCCCTACAGCCACGCGTTGTACCATACCATAAGGGCAAATGTAATTAATGCTGATTATAATCCCTAGGAGTTAATAGATTTATCATCATAGTGATAATATGATGATTTTAGCATCAACATATTATGGTTTATGCTAATAAATCAATGAGGAATGAAAGGGAAAATGAAAAATCTTTGGGTAACAGGCCGGTGGTAGTAGAGAGCGGAGTATATGTGCAGACATTTGCTAGCAGACACGACAGACCGAGGAACAGAGCGGCAGACGCACTAGCCCATCCAGGGGCTTGTCAGACTCCAGTTATTTTAGGAACAATGAGCTGAAAATTCAGAAAGACTTTGTGCCCAAAGGGTATCTATCAGCTGATAAGTATGGAAGCCTTATCAGCTGTGTGACTTTAAATAAGTTGTTTAACTTATCTGAGTCTTGGTTTCCTTATTTGTAAAATGTGATAATAGGCCTATCCCCTAAGATTGTCCATTGGCCAGATTCTAAAAAACATTCATTAAGAGCCTCCTATGTGCCAGGCATTGTTCTAAGGACTGCGGATACCACAGGAACAAAACAAAGGCCCCGTCTTGTGGAGTTAACACTGCAGGGGGAGGCAACACACTGTGGCTAACTAACCCAATCAGTGTGTGTCAGGTGGTACCGACAGCCATACAGGAGGGCAGAGAGAGACGAGGCTAATTTTACATAGTGTGGTCATTGGCTTACAGGAGCTCATAGATTCAAAGGGTCTGAGCACAGTCAGTGCATGGGGGCTCCTCCGCTTAATAGCCAAGGGAGGAGACCTCATACCTACTAAATAGAAGTGTTCAGCTACAGGGGGGCTTAATCAGGTTACTAGAACTGGCAGCTGGACCCTATAAAGGGTACTTTTCAGGAAAAGTCCTCCTTGAAACCTGCAACCCAAGGTTCCTGTAATTCCCTGTCAATGTGATAGGAGCAAACCAACCAAGGATCTGACCCCGAACACACAGTAAAGCCATAAAGTTCATTTGTTTAGGGGCAAGGGCTACGGTGGGAGAGTTTCCAAGTTTAAATCCAAGTTCTTTGTGATCTCAGCTGGGCAAGTTATTGCCTTCTCTGTGCCTCAGTTTCCCCATGTGAATAACGGGAAAAATAATAGCACCTGCCTGATAAAGATCCTAAGTTTGTTGTGAGATTTAAATGAAGAAATGTTTATGAAGTACTGAGCACAGTGCCTGGCACATAGTACAGGCTAAATAAATATTAGCTATTAATAGCATTATTAACTTTGGATATGTGTACCAATACCTTATCAAGATAAAATGCTGTGATTGATGGAACTGGTAAAATTCAGAATTTCATGTCCTTTGGTGGTTTGCCATGACTTCTCTTCCCTGAGACCGGGCTATGTAAAGAGGCACTGATTGTTTAACTTGACACTGCAGGAAGCTGATGGAAGGAAGGTTCGCTCCCTTCTGTGCCAAGGTAGATGGAACGTTCTATCCCGAGTATCAGAAGGGAAAATAAGGCTGATAATTCAACCTGTGGTAACGTCACTGGCCCTGCCTCCATGACCAATGGAGCACTGAGCCCAGTTCAGCATAAGCAGGAGGCCCTTCTGGGCAAAACGAAATGGAAATAATAAAACCTGCCTCGCTTGTTTGTACTGCCAGTTAGGCAGTCAATCCAAAAAACATACTGAATACCCATTGTGAGCAAAGCATTAAATAATATCATTAATAGCTACCATTTGTTGAGAACTTGATATAAGCTAGACATGGCATTCCGTATATCTACCGCCCCAGTTCATAGCCACTGTCTCTATGAATTCTGATCTGAGGGTCCACTGCTTTCAGCCACCCCTGTTCCAACCGGAAGGACTCCTCCCTTGGCAGCAATCCCATACCCCTCAGTCTACCTTGTCCTGCAGCTGTCTATAGCGTCCTACATGCCCAACCAGAAGCACGTTCCTCAAGAGCGGGAACATTTTAGAGTCATGTTCACGTCCTGCAAAATGGACAATCCATCAACAGGCATCCAGTACAGTTAGAATGAATTAATGAATGGAAATAGCAAAACAGCATGGCAGCCCATATTTCAGTTCTGGAGTCTCTGCAAAGCACTTGGTAACTAACATAGTGGTGGCAACCCCAGGGATCCAGGCCAGAATACTCCTGGGACTCAATTTCTCCCTGTGTCAGTAGGATATATAGAACCACTCTGAGTTTCTGAAAATATTGATGACATTAATAATAATAATAATAATGGCAACAGCAAACATTCATCAAGTGTTTCTGAGGTTCCAGGCATTGTGTTCTTTGCATGTATTTTTTTTCCATTTGATTCTTGCAATTCTATGAGGTAGGTACTATAATTAATAATATCACCACTTTGCAGATGAAGAAACTGAAGTTCAGAGAGATATCGTCCCTTGCCCATATCAAGCAGGCAGAAATTGTCAGAGCTGGGATTTCAACCCTATGTGTCTAACCTCAGAGCCCGAACACCTCCCTGTGCTTACAAAGCCATGAGACAGCAGAGGGTCAGGGTGGTGGTCTGTCTGAGGACGTGGTGCATTCGGTGAGCTTAGCTTCTGGCTATGAATGCAAATCCCAGGCCCTGCGGTGGTACCCCAGGGCCTCAGCCTTCTGTAGAGGAACTCGAAGCTCTTTGCCAACAATCCCTTTTGAGCCCTCCTTATCTCTCTGTAGGAAAGAGATTACAGGAGATCTGTGCCACTTAAAAAATTAAAGCAGGAGGAGTAGACAGATGGGGACGTGCAGCGTCTTAGTGACCACATCCAACCAATGCCACCGGTGAATCAGTGGCAGTTCTAGGAGAAAAAGTACTTCCCAACTTTTGGACTGGGCTCAAGCTCAGATTCTAATAATGCAATATTAGAAGAACAGCCAAATAACATATTTCCTGGAAATATGAAATATAGTAATCCAAAAGCCCTTGAAAACATCATCACCATCATCATTATAACCTTCATCACCACAAAGCCTCCTTACATTGGCACAGCACTTTCCCATTCACTGGCACACTGGCTACCCTCCTCCAATTACCCTCTGACATAGATAAGGCAGGAAATGCCGCCCTTTCAACCAGTGATGAAACTAAGACTCAGGGACTTGCCCAAGTTCACTCAACCAACCAGCCAACATGAGAAGCCAGGATTTCCGATGTACCGATCCAACACTGAGGCACTGGCCCACTCTGATCCCGGGCTGTAAAACACCCAGGACGAGGAGTGAGGCATTTAAACGGGGCAGCCACGAGGTTTGCTCAATCCAAAGTCAACATCTTCCTCTCCTATAGCATCTGGAACAGACCTAGAATTCGGGTTGCCTTGATAAAGAAAGGAGAATCAGATTGAAAGGGATTCACATCTTATCGCCCCCACTGTCACTAAAATGAGCCAACCGAAGTGCAAGAAGCCTGTGTTGGCAAAGAAAAGTGTCCTGGTGGCAGAAAGGCACTGGATGTAGGTTGAGGGATGGCTGGTGGGGAGACGGAGAGAAAGCAGGCAGGAGAGCGGCAGGGCCCCGGTTCTGCTGGTTACTGTTCCCAGAGCTCTCGACTGAGCAAGTCAGCTAAGACAGGTGGGGGAGGCATCGTAAGCACCGACCCCTTCCATATCTATGTATTTTTAATGTAGTACCTCGATCATACGGGAGAGCTGAAGAACTATGTGTATAAAATGGAAATAGAGCAAAATTTATGTCTTTTTATAGCCAATGATTCATACAGAGTGATGGGTTTTAAATATTAATAATAAGTAAATTTTTAGGGCATAAGGTTGGAGATGAAGGGAGATGATAAAATTTCTCTATCTTTTTTTTTGTTCATGGTCCAAATGTAGAAAATTAAGGATAGTAAATATTCTACCTATAGCTAGCAATGCGCATATAGTTTATCGTCTGCCTCGGGGGCCTCCGTTCCTCTTGGGAACAAAGACATTGCTTCTTCTTGACGCGGAGACCATAATTTGGAGCTGGGAAGAAACTTGTTTCAAGAATTAAAACGATCTCACATGAATTTCAACTATGACGAAGAGACTGCATTTTCACAGAAACGTGCTGCTCACTCTTTGCCTTTCTCCCCGTTCCTGCATGGTTTGAAAATCTCTGCGTCAAGAGAGTCTCCAGGAAAACCCTCTGCCACTCTCCCAGTATCTCCCCATCGTGGTGAAGAGGGTGTTCTCTTTCTGGCCAGCTCATGGCATCAACAAATCCCCTTCCAGTGACCACGCTCACTTAAGAGATGCCCTCTTTCCTGTGGTATCAGGAGTAGAAAGAAATGCGTCCTGACCAAGGGCAGTTCTTTGAGCGTTTCGGCCCATCCCGGAAGGTGGAGCAACAGGAAACGCCTGGTGGCCTTCAAGGAAAGTGAAGATACTATGTCACTGTCAACTGCAACCTCAGGAGAGTGCCCGGGAAGTGAGGCCAGTACCCCAGCACAGCACTCTGCCCCTGGACTGTGAGCTGCCCCCACGGTCCTGGCTCCCACCCCCTGGCCAGCCAGGGCTGTGCTTATGGCCACTCCTGTGACAGCCTTTGAGCTCCCCCAAGCCCTTTCACAAACCCACTCAAAATTACTCCCAGTGGCTTTCTGGGGAGGAGGATTACCCTGTGTCTTGCTCTCCCTCTGCCTCGGATGACACGCTGAGCAGAAGCCTGCAGCCAGCCTGGGGCTGACACACACTGACACAGCAAATCACTTGCTAAGGGAAAGGAAGGGCCAGGGACAGAGAGCCGAGCAGATGCTCAGACCCCAGAAGCCACGGGGTGGCGAAGCCCAGGCGAGATCTTGCAGGCCCTCCAAGCCTGTCCTGCTGCCTGGCAAGTGGAAGGTGAGAGCAGATGGCAGGAAGAACAGCCCGAGGCCTTGGACTTTGACACGGTCAGGAGCAAGTTTGCAGGAACTTAAGTTGCTTTGGCCAAAGGGGAAAGTGTCCTGCCTAGCAAGTCAGCGTGGGACTCTGACATCAGAGTTCTTGGGTTCCAATTCCAGCCTTTCATTTGCTAGCTGAAGAGCATGGAGAGGCTACTTCTCTCTCAGCGTCCTCACCTATCAAACGGCAATCATGTGACAGCTGAACTCCTAGGGCTGTTGTGAGGCTTAAAAGAACTAATACGTGGAAAGTGTTTGGAATTTGTCAGGTTATTATCATAAGTGGGACTGAACATCTTTCCTCTAAAGGTCAAAGGTTAGTCAAAGTCTTAGGTCAAACAAGGGAAGTTCTACCTTTGAGTCTCTCTCCTTTCCAGAAAGATCCCTACCATTGTCATTTTTTCTACTTCTCTTCCCAAAATTCTGGCCCAAAGCAGTCCTAGCACCATCACCCTCCACCGTGCCCTGGTGCCCATTCCTGAGACTAGAACTCTCCCGCAAGCCCCGCGGCAGGTCTCCTGCACGTGCAGACCCCACCTCCCAAGCTACTACGCCCTCCTCCAACATGGCTGGGAAAGTCTGAGGGGTCACATTCAGGAGAGCAACTCAAGAGCCACGTGTCAGATTCCGGAAACCTCCATGCCATTGCACATGGGATGATGATGATGTTGATGATGACGGCAAAGGGAAGGTCTAGTTGTCAGCAAAGTGTCCACCTTCATTCCCCTCTAAGCCAGCAGAGAGAAATGTGCATTCTGGCTTCTTTCCAACCATCTAGACATCTGCCATGAGCAGCAAGCTAATTGCTAAGCTGCAAGAGACGTAGCAAGCCCAAAGAATGTGCATGGCCCCTTTATTTCAGACACATACACACACCCACCCACGCCCTCTGACGGAGGCCTTTTAGGGCTCTCCTGGAAAAAAAAATCTTCCAGCAGCAATGGCAAGCAGGGGGCAGGAGAGGGGTTCGTGCCACTCCAAGAATTTGATGAGCGCCTGATACCAACAGCATAAATAAGCCCTTTAATAAATTAGAGAGCCACTCATTTAAATGGATTCTGCCGTCCCTTTGGTGCCAGTTAATCTGTAATTCAGATAGATCAGGGAAGACTTTGCTGGGAGACAAGAGTCCAGAATATAGAATGATTTCGTCCCCTGGGCCACGGATTTCACTTGGTAAGCAGCGCACACATCCTACATGTTCATTTCATTATTGTTCCTCTCTCTCTGTCACCTACGAACTCCGTTACGGGCACACACCTGGGACGACATGCACACTCTCTGAAACCCGTACCCATGAGCTCCATGCACACCCACATCTGCACATGCCCCACACACATTCCATTCTGTGCACAGCTCCCCGGGCAAGCATTCCAGGCACCTCAGCCAACACAGGCAAAGGCACACGCCAGCAGGTGCTTGCACCATTTTCTAGAACACCCGCCATGTCTGCAGTGAGAGCTTCCCTGACCTGGAACTGTAGTGGGGGATGGGACACTATATTATGAACTGAATTGTGTCCCCCCCAAAATTCATATATTGAAGTCCTGACCCCCAGTATCTCCAAATGTGACTGTTTTTGGAGAAAGGGTCTTTAAAGGGGTAATTAAGTTAAAATAAGGTCATGAGGGTGGGCTCTAATCCAATGCAACCGGTGCCCTCATTAGAAGAGGGGATTGGGATCCAGACACACACAAGGGAGGACTACGTGAAGACACAGCAAGGAGAGAGGCCTCAGGAGAAACCAACCCGGCACCTTGGCCTTGGACTTCTAGCCCCCAGAACTATGAGAGAACACACTTCTGTTGTTTGAGCCACTCGGTCCGTGGTACTTTGTCAGGGCAGT
This sequence comes from Propithecus coquereli, assembly GCF_000956105.1. Classification (NCBI taxonomy): domain Eukaryota; kingdom Metazoa; phylum Chordata; class Mammalia; order Primates; family Indriidae; genus Propithecus; species Propithecus coquereli. The sequence continues at coordinate 11,283,432 of NW_012144967.1, forward strand.
CCTGGCAAATGCGTACACGAAGCCAGGAGGGAGGTGCTGCTCAGAGCGTCACACAGCCACCACCAAGGGGGTGCCACCTCCACCAGTAAATGCTGGTCAACGTCCGCCCAAGGACACCTCTACAGGCCCCTTCTAGTCTCAGATGGCATAATGCCCAAAGGGCCCGACGCGTGTTAGAAAGGTTTGCCAACGAGACCGTACTATCAAGGGTTTTCTGTTGCTTCTGCTGCTGCTGCCGCTTCTACGGCTACTATGGCATTCGTGAGCCCAGCTCAGCATCGAGAGACCAGCACTCCCAGAGTGTCCAAAGACCACAGATGGAGGATAACAATTACTGCGATAAAATGACTACCATTTTTGAAATGCTAAATGTGCCAGGCTTGTGTTAAGCACTTTCAACCCATCGTCCCCCTTAATACTCTTGACACTCCTATCTTTGTAAGGTAACTACAACTATTGTCCTTATTTCAGAGTTGAAGAAATAGAAGCTCAGAGAGATTTAGGCGAGTCATATAAGTGGCGAGCTGGAACATAAGCCACTGACTTAATCACTACGATCATTTAAGTTCTATTTGGTTGCACAAATATTGACTGCATCCGCGTTCTTTTGCAGGCTCAGGCAGAGAGGTGCTGAAAACCGCTGGGTCCTTCCAGGCAGTTGCCTGTTTAATCCTCTTCAGGTCAAGGGTGTGACCTTACAAGCAGAGCTCCCCCGTGACCTGCTGCTGCAGGCACATCAGAAATCTGACGTCTTTGGTGACGTCCCAAGCAGGGAGTGAAGGACGAAAACTGGCCTGAGAGTCAGAGACACTGGCTCTAGTCCCAGGCCTGCCCAGGTGGTGACCAAGAATGCTCTCAGCCTCAGTCTCCTCGTTGGACAAATGGTGACAAGAACATCTGCCCTGGCCACCTCCTGGGCTTACTGTGGGCCTGAATGGATAATAAAATGAGGACGGTATACACTGGTCACTTAACAGTTGCTCATCAGCACCTGCCAGGTCCCAGGCACTGTTCTAGGAACATAGCAGCCCAAGCCCCTGCGCTCCCCGACCCTGCATTCCAGTAGGTGAGATCGATGACAAAGAGAAAAAATAGAATATATAACATGCCACTGGGAACTGATCAGTGCTTTGGAGAGACATGAGGTAGGCTAAGGGGCTGAGTGTGATGGTGAAGCACCTTATTTTGGATAAGGTGCTCAGGGAAGCATCCCTGCAGAGGTGGTATGTGAGCAGAGGCCTGGCTTCAGTGGAGGGAGCCCTGAGACCATCCGGGAAACACACATGTGAAGTCCCCAAGGAAACTCGTGCTCAGCATGGTCAAGGAATAGCAAGGAGGTCAGTGTGGCTGGTGGGAAGTGGCCAACGGCAAGAGAAGAGGACACGAGGAGGAGAGGCGGCCTGAGGCAGGCCCTGCACAACCACGGGGACGGAGGCAAGAGCGCGCACTTTGATGGGCACTGGGGCCCCATGGGAGCTGACTGTCCTTCACACAGGACATCCCGGCTGCTATGTGCAGAGCAGGCGTGTGGGTAGGGACACCAGAAACAAGGAGCCGAGAAAAGAGCTATCTTGGTCATCCAAGAAAGAGAAAAGAAGCAGAACCCCAGTGTGAGCAGTTATTTTTGCTCAAGAATATTTACTTTTAGCCATTGGTATCCTCTTCAAATTTATTACCGATATATTACGAAATGTCAAAATGGATTATTTTTGCACCTTGGTATCAGACAAGGGGTTGCAATACTTCTCCTTTTATTCCTTTTTTTTAACTTTTAAAACAAACTTCATTAATAAAAAAAGCACTGCTTTTAATTTGCTCATCTCCTTCAACTTTTTCATGTACCTTTATGGATTTTCATGTTGAAATATTTCTTTTAATATTTCAAAGACAGACCCTTTGTAGAGCAGCTTTCAAACCTGGTATCAGGTAATAACTTGCTTGCCAAGAAAGTGAGTTTCCCCCCACCCCCACTAATAAAAACATCAATAAGTCATTAGAGATGCCTTTAACGAAGATTAAATAAATGAATGAATGTAACTTTTACCTGACCATGAAATGTGTACTTGCAACAGTAAAAGCGCATGTAAGACGCTTTTCCAATCAAAACGGTCAAGTCTGAATGTTCATTGATCAAACTGAGCTCCAAGCATGAGCCCTGCCGAGGCCCCACTCCCAACCACTGACTGAATGGTCCACTCAACCCCCAGTGGTCAAAAGGGACACAGAATGCTCGTGTGTCCCTCCCCAAGGTGTGGGAGGGTCAGCCTCTGGCTGCTAAGGACACCTTGGATGCAGGTCCATCACCCGTTAGAACAGCTTGGTAGTAAAGAGACAGCCCTGGAGCAGGAGCAGGGGCAGCTCCAAATGCGCCCCGCGTGCCTGGCTGGAGGGGAGGGGCCACCCACTGTCACCCCTCTCCCCAGGGCGAAAGCCCACCAGGCCGAGCCTTCTCACTTCCCGCCTCCTCATCTGGTGCCTGGCAGGGTGGCGAGCCCAGGCCAGAGAGGACATCCAAGAGGCTGGGCTGGTTCCAGAGCTTCTGGAACCCCTTCTTGGAGTCGGCTATCAGGCAAAAATCTCCATAGAGAAGACTATGGTCTTTGGAGACCCCCGGAGCTGGCCCTGGGACTCATTTCTGTCTCTTCTTCAAGCTGTGACCTCTGTTTCCTTTCTGAGCCTCAGGCCCCTCATCAGGCAAGTGGAGGAGATAATAATACCGTCAGCCCTCCAGATCCACGGGTTCCATCATCTGCGGATTCAGCCAGCTCCAAATTGAAAATGTTCAAAATAAACAAATAAATAAATAACAATACAACAATAAGAAATAGTATATATTTTAAAATATTGGATAACAACTATTTACACAGCATTTGCATTGTATTAGCTATTATGTGTATTCTGGATGATTTAAAGCATCCAGGAGGATGTGTGTATGTTATATGCAAATACTAGCCATTTTATATAGAGAGCTTGAGCATCCGCGGACTTCATACTGGGCAGAGGAGGTCCTGGATCCAATACGCTGCAGATACCGAGGAATGATGGTAGTACCTCTCCCTCCCATAGAGGTGCGTTGTAAGGATCAAAGTGTTTTCACAGCCAAGTACTTTGTAAATGATAACGGTTTCCGGCATTGACTAGGAATTGCCTATCCTTATCCCATTTTTAGCAGGGCACCTGTGTCCTCAACATAAATACACATTTCCCTGCCACCCTTGCAGCTAGATATAGCCATGTGACTCCATTTTTTTGGCCAATGGGATATAAACAGAAGTCTTGGGTGGTATCTTCCAGGAAATGTCCTTAAAAAGGATGGAGTAGGCCTATCTCTCCCTCCCTCCCTCTTGCCCCTAAAACGCTGATGTGATGGCTGGAGCCCTAGCCACTGATACAGCCAATGAGGCAACAGGGTAAAGATGGCAGGGCCCCAAGATAGGAAGACCCTGATGATCATAAAACCAAAATAAAAATCTTGGGCTATCTCTAAACTTTTTAACAAATGACAAGTAAATATTAATTTTTAAAAAGCCATTGTTATTTGGGGTTGTTCTGCTATCACAGCCCAATTAATTCTATCTTTGCTATCATTACTATCATTAGTCTCATTGTTATTTTTGTCAAAGGGGTGAAGAACTTCCTTTCCTTGGGTTTTTGAGGGTCAGCCTAGGTCTCTCTCCACATGGCTACTCTATCAGCCTCCCTGTGCCAAAGCCCACCCCCAGCCCACTCTCCCCCAACTCCAGAATCCTAGGCATTTAGAAATTCTGGTTTTCTTATTTTCTGCACGTAAAGGAGTTTGCAGAATGGGGCATCTTCCCATTCCCCTCACACATACACCTTCACTGCTGCGGGGAGGGAGCGCCAAAGCCAAATTCCTTAGCCTGGGGCTCAGTGATGGGCTCCATGTCTCGGACAAATTACTGAACTCGCTCATCTGTGAGCCTGGGATCCGAACACCTCATTCACTTGCTGTGAAGATCAATTCAAGTGACGTGTTGAGAATGTCTGGTACTTCGCAGGTGCACACAGCGGGGTGCTCCATATAAGTTAGTGTTGATGATGATGATGATGACACGGACAAAGATAAAGCCCACCTGCCCAGCCTCACCTCTCCCTTCCCTGCCACCAGCTCATGCACACACCAGCACTAGACAGCGGCCGGTGGCTCTCTGGACTGTCCTATTCTCTCAAATGTCCTGTTCTTACAGATTTCCAATCTGTCTAAAAAGATCCCTCCCACAAATTGAGTCTGTATGTCCCTGAAGACTCAGCCCAGATGCCACTTCTCTCAGGAGGCCTTTTTGGAGAAGCCCGTGCCCCACGGGGTGTCTCTGCTGTGCTTCCAGAGCCCTGGCTGCTGGCTGTTGGAGCTCTCAGCACCCTGCTGGTCCTCGCCTCCCAGCCCGCCCGCCTTACCCCGGAGACTGAGTTTCCCACAGCAGTGACAGTGCCCTTCACATCTGCACCAGAGCTGAGCCCTCAACCCGGTGCCTAGCAGGCCCCCGGTCAATACAGCATGTTCCCATTTCACCCTTCGGCTCCCATGCCTGGCACAGTGTCTGTCCGGCCTGTGGTGCGTTCGACAAATGCACGTTGACGGGGTGGGTAAACGAATGAACTGTCTGCACCTTCTTTTCTCCTGTCATGAGGGTCCAAATAACCTGGAGTCCAGAAGGAACAGACAATTTGTATGAAAAGAGGAAGAACTTCTCTTGCTTCTGTGTTGGTCACTGTAGTGGGCTGAATGGGGTCTTCTGCCCCCAAAAGAGATGCGTCCCCACGGAACCTCAGAATGTGTCCTTCTTTGGAAATAAGAGTCCTTGTAGGTATAATTAAGGTAAGTATCAGGATGAATCACACAGGGGTACGTTGGGCCCGAAAGACATGACAGATGTTTTCACAAAAGACAGAAAAGGACACAGAGACGCAAAGAAGGTCATGTGAGAGGCAGAGATGGGAGCGACACGGCCACTGGCTGAGGAATGCACGGAGCCCCCAGAAGCAGAAAGAGGCAAGGACACATTCTCCTTGAGGCCTTTGGAGGGAGCAGGCCCTGCTGACACCTCAATTTAAACTTCTGGCCTCGAAAACTGTGAGAAAACAAATGTCCGGGTTTTGAGCCACCCTGCCTGCTTGCGGCGATACATTATGGCCACCCTGAAACACTAGCGATCACCTAGACATGGACCAGCTGGTTTTACGGATGGTCTGTCAAGGCCACACCCTTCCCTACTGCAGCCATAGGTGTCACGCCTTCCGTCTCCACCTCCTTTGTTGACCCCCTCCTTCTTTAATTTTCTTCCAAACGCACTGTCCCATTTACCACCCCCACAGCCTCACGGGGTAGGTTCTGTTATTATCCCATTTCACAGATGAGGACACGAAGCCTGGTGGAAGTGCAGCATTTGCTCCCCAGCTGGCTCTGCCATCCAGGTCTGTCTGGCTTCTGTGCTCAAAGCTACTGTGTTGTCAGACCTCCCAGGGCCCCGTCACCACAGCAGGCTCAGTGACCAGATCAAGAAAGGCTGGACATGGCAGAACCCAGGGGCCTTAAAGAAGAGCCTAAACTTGGCTCAAAACAGGTTGAGGGGTCTCTGCTGCAGAGCCCCAAGTCCCATTCCTGGTTCTGTGTGACTTGCTCATGCTGGGGCTCAAGCCCCCTTTCCCACTTGCCCCCACACAGGGCCACATGAGGGTTGGAAGGGAAGGATTGCAAATGAAAATAGTACTTTAAGACCGAGAGCTTCCTAAGCACAGGGGCCTGTGTGCTTACTGCGGTGGCATGTACACTAAAGTTAGAATAACACAGAGAAGACGGGCATGGCCTGAGTCAAGGACTTCATCTTGCTTTTCTTTGTATCTCCAAAGCCTGGCAATCACAGACACATAACATACTCTTAATAATGGGTGTTTGTGTTGAACCGAGGACCTAGGAAAACCCCGCTATGGTTGCGCAGTGTCCCTAAATTTTACAGGCGCTAACCCAAGCTCGAGGGTCTTATTCCCTCTATCCATTATAGAGAGATGGTAGAGATCATCTCAGCTTCACTGAGAGCTCTGGCCCTGTCCTCTGTCCCCTGGATCACTGTCCCGCCCACCAGTGGGACCATCCATCAGCAGGGAAAAAAAAATAATACAAATAGTCATAGCTTCTGGCTCTCTAGGAGAAAACCCTCTTCTTAGTCCTGTTTCTAGCCCAGCAGACTTTAAGATTACAGTCAAAAAAGTAAGCAGGTAAACCTTAAGAAGCCCATATGGTCCCTGTCCCCAAATCAGGTGGTTTGAGGCTCTGCTTGGTGACCAGATGGCTGCTTAGGGCTGTCCATTCTCTGGAACACCCTCCCTCCTGCCTGGAGTGGAAGGAAGGGTGTTCAGACAGCCAGGACTGGGCAGATGCCCCGGAATATTGCAGGAACAGAACCTACACCCCTGCCAGAGTCCATCTGGATGGCTGTCCCCATGATTTTTGTTCTCATGAATCCTCCGGGGACAAGTCCAGCCAGAGATTTGATTAGCCAAATTCCTATTGGAAAAGTTCTTTGGAACTGTTACCCACCTTATTTATGGAAACCTCTCTTGTGTACAAACAGGTCAGGAATTTTATCTCAACCGAGGACCTTACCTCAAGTTCTCTGTTGAACTCTCTACTCTGAAACTCTAATAAGGTAGCTTTAGGACTTGTTGAATTTCTCCAGTGCACCCCTTGCCGGATCCTCTTCACGCCTCATAAATCACATCGTCACAATTCTTGTCAAACAGAGAAAGAGAGACCCTGATTTAGAGAGGAAAGCTGACTTTGCCAAAATGGGCTACTATCAGGGCTAAGCCTGAAAAGCACACCTGGGTCTTGTGACATTTTAGATAACACCACAGCGACTAAATCATGTGCCGAAGGCAAAACTCCTGATACAACAGCAGCAGCTACCTGGGCTTTTTCTCCCTTGTACAGAGAGAACTGCAGCTTAGCCTTTTGGCATAAACGATTCTAATGTCAGACTCCTTGAAGGTAAAGACCTCGCTGTCCTTATGCTCCATAGCCCTAACTCACCCCAGAAACACCCCAGGACAAGGCAAGATATTCAGTGGGCACCCCAGACATGCATGGAGTATGGCGGGCAGTTGGCCATCAAAGACAAGTTCCCTTTCAACAACAGGGGACATCTCCCCCTTTCATCTGGGAAAAAAGAACAGGATATAAAGACGGATCACTGTCTGGGATAAAAGGCCACACCTAATGATTCCAGACACCCTCCTGTCCAGTCATTTCAAGAAAGGACTGAAGGCCCATAGAGAGATGGACACATAGCCCTGCCTTCCTGAATCACAGCACTCTTCTGCCCATTTTGTAGGCTCTTGAATGGAAAATTCTATAGCCAAACAGTACAGGAACTTTTGTCCAGTAGAACTACTACAGAGTCCTCCCAGCAGTCTCCTGGATGGACAGCGGAGAGAAGAACAGAGACCAAAGAGGGGAGAAGCAGCACGTGAGTAGGTGCCTATCCCAAGGTCACCCCTGCTGTCCATTACCCTGCCTGAGCACCTGTAGGCAGAGCCTTGGCCAATCCCATATCCAATGACAATAGAGTCACAATCATCAAAGACAGGAACAGTGCCACCTTGGGATAGATTTTTCTCTCTGTGGTTATGACATTGAGCTGCAATCTTCCCACATATGCCCCTGACTCCTATGCAGGCAACCCTGTCTACATGGTTCATCCACTGGGTGCGGGGACCTGGCACTTCTCTCTGAATGCCCACAAGGACTGGAGCCCTGAAATTCACTCAGTGGGTCAGCTGGAAGGGTCTGATCCTCACTCCCCTTTCTGAGCAGTCCCTTTTCTCCCCAGCTCCACCGTGCCTTCCATATCCCTGTGTCAGCTTAAAAGGCTCACCCCTGCCACACTCTCCTGGGTCTGCCTTCAATGTCCCCCCATTCCACTCCAGCCCCACTCATACAGTCCTCAATTAATCCCACTCACTCATTCTGCCCAGAATGCCACATGGCTTCTGGGAAATTTGCAATCTGCCTGTGTATTTCAGATCTTCCCTTGGATCAACTCCACAGAACACGCAGCACTGAAGGGCCCAGTCCCATTCAGCACAGCCCCTCCGAGTCGTACAGACTCCCACACACCGTTTTTGTTTCACTTCCTCCGTATTATTCTACTATCCGTGAAGTCTATATATTTATCCGTAGAGCCTCCTATTGAACATAACTCCCTACAATAATTATCTATGGTTCCCATGTATTTATTTCTGGTATCTATTTAGATAGAGTATCTACCATCCCTCCTGGATCTATTTTCATGTCTCTCTCTGTCTATAGTATTTATCTCCATTTTAACATGACTGCCTTTTTTTTTTTAACCCTCAAACTGGGACAGTTCCCAGGGGGACAGGTTTTGCCTGCAGTTAAAAGCGCGATGTGATTCTACACGTGCTCGGCAGCTAAATTTGTGGTGGGTCAGAGCAGCCATGCTTGTTCAGCAGAAACGCACGAACGTGGGGAGCTGAGGGGGCAGGGAGGCTGTGGGAGGCGGATCGGGGCTCTCCAGGGACCTCCCTGGTGAGTTCACCCACGAGAAGGAAGGTGAGAAAGGAGAGGGCAAAGTTGTGAAAATCTGAAGGCATATTCTGGGTTCAAATCCCAACTCTACCTCTTATTTGAGGTCTCATTCTCAGTTTTCTATAAAATGAGAATTCGGTGAGTCCCTAACTCATAGGATTGGAGTCAAGATTAAGTGTCATATACACAGGGCTTAATGTGGAGTAAGTGCTCATTAATGAAAACTACTGTTCTTATCATATTGCTATTATCCTCACTATGTTGTTATCCCTTGTACAGTAGTTTTTAGAGTCAACATCTCATGGGCTGTGATTGTCTTAGGATAGAGACTTACTGATATGTGTCTTCCTAGCTCAGGAATAAAGTAGAAAACAGACAAAAGTTTAATGAATGAACATACCTACCTAGATTCTTTCTTTAAGTGACACAAGAAAGGAAAGGTGAGGCTATAGAACAAAATTGAGGTTTAGAAGGAGGAATATTGCAAGTATAATACCAGCGCTGGGCAGCTGCACACTCAACAATGCATGCAAGATATTAAACTGAGAGTTAAAAAGCTAAGCTATGGGGTTTAAAAGGGATAGGCAAGGCCTGGAGCTCCTTCTGTGGGTCAACAAGAGCTACATCAAGGTCTGCCACAAAGCAGTAAGGGTCCTGCTGGGGTCTGATGCCAGAGCTGCAGTGGACTCACCTGGCACGGGCCCATGGCTGTTCCTGCCCAGCAACTCAGGACATGATGGGACCAGCAGGGTAGGGGCTGTCAAAGCGGACAGTGCAAGAAGAGCAAGCAGGCTGGGGTGTCTAGGGCTCTGAGGAGACACCACTGAATGCCTAACAATGGGGTGGTCTGGATGGGGAAGCACACGGAGCCAGGATGAGCCAGGGATCAGAGGGGGCAATGGACTGGAGGTCTAGGTAGGGTACAAAAACAAGGTACAGCAGAAAGAAGAAAGGAAGAGAAGTAGAAAAGTCATGATCAGAGAGAAATTCTAAGCCATGAGGCAAGCCAAGGATTGGCTGTTGTGTGGTTGGAATGGAGTGGAAGTGAAGGTCACTGGCAAAGGAGGGCTCAGTGACCGGGGTGAAGAGGCACGCCAAGGGTCAGCAGCATTGCCCCAGATCTCAGACTTCAGTCCTGCTCTCAAGGCCCATGGCAGAAGCATGAGACTTTAGAACAGCCTTGCAGAAAGAGATCAACCATAGCAACCTCTGGGCAAGGACCACTTGCCCCCTCAGTCTGAGGAGGCATCACAGTGTACGAAGTTGTCGGGAAGGAGGCTGTTTGAGCTCCTGCTAGAACACCCTGGAGATCTGAGATAATAATCTCAGTCCTGCTGTTGCTGTGATCTTTAGGAATCACATTCAACAAGTTTCCCGGAGCGGGGGGACAGGCATTAAAAGATGTTAACCAAGACTACCAGCCCCAGGCAGAAAATTGAGGTGGCACGCAAACACCTGGGTTTCCAAGGATGGTGCAGGGGTGTCAGAGAGAGCACAGTGTGCGTGGAGCCCAGGCGTAGGCAGAGCCACGCGGCACCGCCATGCCGAAGCGTGCTCGTGCAGAGGAATGCCAGTGGAAGACGGTAAGTGACAAGGAGCAGACAGCGCCACTCAGGATTCAGAGATGCCCCGGCCCCTGTTAACAGGGCTGAAAGCAGATGGGGCCATGATACAGAGGAAGCTGGCACAGAACATGTAAGATTTTGCTTCCAAAGTGCCAGATGCCAGCTCCAGCTTTCCATCTGCCTCTTCTCATCCTCGCCTTTAGTGCTGCACTGTTTACATGGTGCACATCCAAATACACCACGGGCCTCACCGCCTGGCTTGGGGAAAAGGCCAGGGATCTCAGCACCCAGAAGCTCCGAAATACAAGGTGCCTCCTCCCCAGCACATACCCAGGAAGCCAGAATTCACGGGTCACTGTGTAGGGTCCAGAGCCATCTCAGAAAAATCCAGAATGCCACGGCAAGAGCCACACTTGCTACTGCAGAACATGTCACACCCTCGGCTGCTCCAAACCCATCTCGCAGCTGTTTTCACCCTGTTCCCTTCTTCCTCCCTCCCACCGTCCTTTAGTGCTACCATGGGACCCCATCTGTGAATTCAACAGAAAAATGGCCTCTGTGGGCAGCCCTATTCTAGAAAGGAGTCAGGGGAGTAGGAGAGTACAAGGTATGGACCAGGAGGGGATCTGGGGGTTCCGAAAGCCCTGAGGTCAGACAGCCTTGGGCAGCTTCCTTGGAACTGCCCCTTCCAGGCCTGCATAGAGACCAGGGGTCCCCCTTTCCCTTCTGTCTCCTCCCCTTGCCCAATTGAGCCAGGAGCAGGGCAAACAGGGGTGTGGTACCCCCAGAGAGGGCACTGAGGTCACTGTGGGCACCAACTTGCAGGATCATCATAGGTCCAGATGTGGCAAGAGGAGCAGAGAAACACAACGAGGGATGTGGAGGTGGAATGGCAGCTTTGCTCCCTTCTATTAGAGGAGGTCACGTCTGGAAGGCTCCTTAAATTCGGGTGGCCAAATACCAGCTCCAATCCTTTCTTCCACGATTCTCTGCTCCTTCTGTCCTACCTCCTATCCCCAGATTCACTCTCTGCTTCCCTTCCTGAGCTTCCTGAGTTCCAATAGCCTCTCCCTCTCCTCGCCTCTCTCCCAGCCCTGTGAAACACAAGCCCACCCATTCGTCCACTCAGTGTCCACCTGAGTCTGCAGGTGGCCTGGGAGCAAGAGCCTGAGCCAGGGCCACAGCAGAATGTCTCTTCCTGCTTTGAGCCGTAAGTCAGTGAATGATGCTCTTAGCAACGAGGGGGCTCAGGACCACACTGCACCAGCACTCAAGACGAACAGCCTTAACTGAAAGCAGAGGAGAGAGAAAAGGGGCAAGATGACAAGGAGGAGGAGGAGGAAGATTCCTAACCCACTAGCAGAAAACAGATAAATAAAGACTATTAGGGAATAAATAAAAGATACAGAAAGAGACATCGGTCGGGACCTGGAATGATTTTCTTCTCTTGCTGCAGTGATGATCTGATTAGGGTTCAATCCTACCGCATTCCTCACGTCCTAACTCATCTCCGCCGGGTCTCCACTGCCAGGGGAAGATGGATGGCAGTCATGCAGGAGGCGGCCCCGATTAAGTCCCCAGCGCGATGAGCTGGGGATTGCACACGCCTCCCCGCACCTGAGGCCCAGGGCCTCGCCATTCCCTCAAGATGAGGGCGAGGGGTGGGCGCTGCTTTCCCCTTGACTGATTCTGCAGGGAACAGCCTGCCAGGGACGCCTCTCCCCACCGTGCCTGCTGCCTGCCAGAGCACATGATGCAGGTGGAACCGGGGAGCCACTGTGCCCGCTGCGTAGACGATTCCAACCTGCCCCTTCTGTTTGGGTTTCTCTTCCAGTGTGTCTGTCGAGCCTGGCCAAGGCCAGGGAGGCATATGGGTTGGCACAAGCCGCCAAGGCATCCAAGAGTATCACCTTCATCTCTGAACATCTACATCAGTGTTTCTGGTGCGGCTGAGGGAAAGGAACAGATACTGATGGTGCACCTGTTACAGTTAGGCACCGTGCTGTCTGATCGTGAGTGTGATCTCGATCTGAACAGCAACCCTAGGAGGTAAAAAGTCATCATTCCCATTTTGTAGCTAGGAAAACTGATGCTGGGAGACTAAATAACATACTCTAAGTTACACGGCCGGAAAGTATTGATGCTTCTGATGGGAGAATGTTGGAGAAATGGAATGACTAGCTATGCTGAAGCACCAGGAATGCGCTGCCAGCAGCAATGAGCAGGCAAAGAATTTTTGCTTTTGTATTTGCTCTTCTCCAAAGCCCCATACTCTTAGCCTCTGGCCTGCTTTGGAGTCCTGCTTTTGGAGGCCTTGGCTCTTGAGAGTTCCAGCCCTGGCAGAGTAACCCAGTCCATGAAAAATCCCGGAAAGATTCCTTGGCTCTCACAGACCCCAGGTAAAACCAACCATCCTTCTCACACTGCCGTCCGTTCTCAGGAGTCCTGGAGGAAAGCGACCCAGACCAGCTCAGCTCAGGGCTGGTTTTGGTTTTCTCTGGATCCACTGCAAGGAAGGACACTGAAATTTACTAGCAATTTACTAGGCGGTAGGAGGGTCCCACTTTCCCAAACCTTGCATCAGGCTGGCATCAGCCCTGTTGTTCATTTTCTTTTATTTATTTTATTTATTTATTTATTTATTTTTTAAAATTATTGCAGGGTATTGTGAGGGTACAAACATTATAGTTACACTTTATGCCTTTGCCTCACCCAAATGAGGGTTAAAGGCATGCCCTTCCCTCCCTTTAGTGCTCCCCATGTCCTTTAGTTGTAGATTTGCCCCCCCATCCCCCTAATCCCTAGAGAGTATTTCTGTCATGTGATCACCCTAGTGTTGATCAGTTAGTACCAATTTGATGGCGAGTACAAATGGATCCCCTATCAAAAAATCTTTTATTTATTTTTAAACTACTTTTAGTTACATTTAGGCAAGGTGGCCAAAAGCTTCAGGCCATCTAGAAATAAACACAGTTTATTCTTATTACGATGCAGTTAACACACAATTTAATGAGACACACAACTTGTCTGGGAAATTTGGGGGAGCGGTAGCAGGAGGGCAGAGGTGTGGTGGGCACTTGAAAGCTGAGAGGCCTGGCAGCCTGTGTGGGGGACGCTGACAGGCACTGCCAGGCTGGGGCAGAGAGGGAGGGCGCAGCGCTGGCTGGGGCACAGCAGGGAGCCACTGCCGCCAACACAAAGCTGTGCTCATTCTGTTTCCTGGCAGCCCCACTGCAGCCAGGTCAGGACGGCTCATGCATAGAGAAGAAAAAAAGTCAAGCGTTTATTAAGCACCTACTATTAGTTTATTCAGTCCTCACAACAACCTTAGAAGCTCTCATTTCCATTTGACAGGTGGGAAAACTGGGGCTCAGGGAGCTTAACATCGTCACAGGGTGGTGGAACAGGCTTTGATCTCACGTCTGACAAATCCCAGAACTAAGGTTGCTATAAAGACACCTGTGGTTCTCAAAGTGTGGTTCCCTGAGCAGCATCAGCCTCACCTGGGAACTTACTAATAATCCAAGTTCTTGGGCTCCACCCTCCTCCCCGCACTGGGTCAGAAACTCTGAGGATGGGGCTCAGCAAACTGCATTTTAACAAGCCCTCCAGGTAATGCTAACATGGATAGTTCTTCAACAACATTCAGCTGACAGGTAAGCACAGCCTATAATGGTGATCCCCAAAGTGTGATCCCCAGCCCAGCATCATTGGCAATTTGTCAGAAATGCAAGTCCTCAGCCCTGCTCCAGACCTACTGAGTCTGAGGGTCAGGGGTGGGGCCCAGCGATAGGTGTAACAAGCCTTCCAGGTGATCCGGGTGCTCCAGTTGGACGACCCTCACCACTTTACATCCTGCTGCTCCTTCCTGGGGAGAGGGCGGAATAGACAAAGAAAACACCCAGTGCTTTCCAATGGGCCGTTAACGGACACCCTTGGCCCACCCAAGTACAAAATGATGAGGATTCTATCACTAATTAACAAGCTCTAAGAGTTGAATATTTCAATTAGTTATTGATGCATGAAGGACCAGGGGAGAAGAAGGCAAGAGAGAAAATCTGAAGATGCAAGACCCAGAAGAGGGTCCAGAGTGCTGCACATGCCCCGCCCCCGGGGAAGGGTACACAGAGAGGCTGGACAGGATGGCAAGAAGGGGGCATTCATGCGAGAAGATGGAAGAAAAAGCAGGTGCCTCCAAAGGTTGCTTTGTGTCTTTCTGGTGTTATTTATTCCAAGAGCAACATAGATTAACTAGCAGGAAGATGTGTGGCCTCAGGTAAATTTGTCAAATGGAAATCGATCTGTAGAAGAAACATACCAGGACAAGGGGGCTTGTCTTTGTCTCTCCTGCATATGAAGATGGCGCCAGCCTCTGATGGGCGCCAACCACATGCCAAGCACCACGGAGCAAGCTCTGCACACGCCACTGGATTTAGTTGTTACAACGGCCCCACCTTCGCATTTTACAGAAGAGGAGACAGAGGCTCAGAGACCAAATATTTTACTCAAAGTCACACAGCAGGTGAGTATAAGCAGAGTCCTCTCTTGCCCTGCTGCTGGAAAGAGCCAAGTGACCTCTGGTTCCTCTCTGTCCATTGGAACGTCTATGATGAGGGAAGTGTTTGGTGCTGTCCCATGTGGTAGCCACTGGCCACATGGGGTTATTGTGCCCTCTAAATATGGCTAGTGCTACTGAGAAGCTGGTGTTTAAGTTTTATTTAATTTTAAATAGCCACATGTGGCTAATGGCCATTGCAGAACTAGTGAGTGAGTCCCCATCTCTGATTTCAGGCTGATCCTTGTCCCCTGAATGACTCAAGCTCTGAGAGAAGCAGAGACAGAATTCTAGCCCAGGCCCTAGTCATGGTAAGAGCAACAAACACCCTTTGGCCTGGGTTGACCCCACCCAGCATCCTCTTGCTGGTAAATGATGCCATCAATGACTATATATGACCTGGTTTTCTTGTGGCTTTGCCAAAGAAAATCTCACTTTTCCTGGGGCATCCTTGTTCTACTGTCAAACTAGAGAAATTCATCTTGGCACAAAGATTCCCCAGGATTAGAGTTGACCTACTCAGAAAGCAACCCGGGTCCTTAAATAGTGGTATGACTCTTAGGCAAGGTACCGAGTTCTCAGAACCTCCATCTTCCCATCTGTAAAATCGGAATAAAATTATTACCTTCGATGTTTATTGGAATTAAATGAGTGGGTGTATAAAGTAAAGCATCTCCTACGTCTTCTAACATCCTCACCCCATATTCCACTACATGATTCCTCTGATCTGGAGGCTCCCCACCTTTCAGGGGATTGTTCTAAATATTCATGGACTGTAAGGCACCTCACATTTCTGCCTTAAACAATATTCTCCCCAAACTCCTTCTAGAGTTAGTGTCTGGAACCCACAGCAGATTGTGCAGTCAGGTGCAGCAGCCCTGCCGTGTGCACGGGCTGGGCCTCGCTGCGCGGGCTTGGCCACACTGGTTCCTTCATGCTTGGCCTGAACCGAGGCCACCTGAGAGCCCTCACTGCCATCCACAGAGTCACATAACATTGGCCCCTGTCCAGCCACGGACTCGGCTAGAATGTCTAAAATCAAATTAATTTTGCCTTCACCAGTATGATTGTCAATAAAAAGTGATTATTTAATCAGTCGATGTTTTAATTACCCAAATGTCAAGCACTGTCACCCTCCATCAGCCGTTTAACGATCCTAACAGATGCCCTCAAAGGAACCCCAGGAGAATCCGGAACCCCGCTCTGCCCTTCAAGAGGACCCCAACCAGAGCCACTTCACTCTGACCATCCATGTTCCCTTCTGTGAATCCCAGAAGGGAAAAGTCTCCCTCTCTCTTGAAAAGCATCCACGTACCCTACATTTCCCACGATCCAGCTGCGATTTCTCTTGCATCAGTCCTGTGAGAGTTACTTGCAAGAGCAGTAGGCATCAGTTTGTAGGCAAAGAAGAAGAAGGACTCTAAGCACTGTTTGGGGGGGTCACATGAGAGTCCCCAGCTGCTACTTGCTGACCGTGTGCCTGTGGACAAATTACTCAGTTTCCTTGGGCCTCAGTTTCTTCAGCCACAAAGTAAGGATGGTCATGCTCATCGTATATGAGACCACATGTGAAGCATTGAACGAAGAGACCAGTACACACGCAGCTCTCAGTGCATGGTGGACACCAGTTTTGTTGGTAGTGGTGCTATCGTCGAGGATTTAGAGAGCATCACAGAGAGGACTAAGTGTGATTTCCTCCACTGAGTTCCCTCCTGACTCCTCATATATCTTCCTTTATTCCTTTAACGCATCAAATGAGGCTTCTTTCACTTCCTTCGTTCATGGTTTCGTTGATTCAATTAATATACATTGAATGCCTACCACATGCCAAGAACTGCCCTGATGAATCCATGAGGGAGATAGACAGGGTCCCTGTCCTCGGGAAGCTTGCAGGAGGGAGCTGAACACTTAGCAAATAAGCACATACATGCCTCTTCCCCAAAATACCCCTCAGAGCTGCGATGAATGCGGTGGAGGCAGAGTGCAGGGTACTGTGACAGGAATCACAGAGAGGACCCAACGTCGTCCAGGAAGCAGGGAATTACAGGTTTTAAAACAATTCTGAGGACGAAACCGCATTTCTGCAAGCAGACTTGAGTTTCTGGAGGGCAGGCACAGAACCGGTTTCCAGGACCTGTCACAGTTCCCAGCTAAGACCGAGTATTTACTGAAGGTGGTTGAATTAATGGAGGCATGGGTGGCTGGACAGATATAAATATTGCTGCTGTGCCTGCAGTTACTAAGCTTGTCCCCTGTTCCCTTCGCTGCATTTCGCCTTCATTTTCTCTGTTCTCCGCGTCACCTTGGCCCCGGCCCAGTGTTGTATCTCGAGTCACGAACCGCATGCCTTGGAAATGGCTCCTGGAACGCCATTCTTCCCGCAAACCCTTCAGTAGCCAACATTTTCCACTCTGCCCTCCCAGCCCCACCTCCTCCACCCTCACCCTCGCCCCAGACTTGTCTCCACTCCTTCCAAGGGGAGTTTAAAAATGGAAAGCCACGTGCAAATGAAAACCTTGAGAAACCTGACGCCTTGGAGAGGTAAGCACCTTCTCCCGGAAGGTGGTTTATGCCTGAGTCATGCGTCTGGCTACATCAGACTCCAAGGCCTCAGGCAGGGAACAGCAGCTTTATGTCTCCTAGTGTGCTGAACACAGTAGGGGCCCTCAGCAAATCGTAAATAACGATGGGGATGAGGCAGCAACCGAGAAGACTGAGTAAAACACTCTGTAAAAATCTCCCTCCTGCACCAGGAGTGGCCGCAGAGCTGGGACATGGCCCCACTTCCTGCCTGTACCTTGTGACATCCTAGAATCGGAGCCTTGCTGGACTGTCACACTGAGTCACGGAACTTTGCCCAATTAGTAAAAAACAGGTGGGTCTCCTTCCCAGACACACAGAACTTAGACACACTGGCACCGACAAGCACACAGCATAGCTGACGGGGGACAGACCAGGGTGGGCTGCCAAGGCAGAACTCACGAGGAATCTCAGATAGTGCCATAAAGGGCCCCACAGGCCTTCTGGGCTGCAGGGATCCAGCCAGCAGCTCCCACTGGTTCTGAAACAGCAGCAAGGGGAGCAGCCCCCAGCCCAGGGGCCCATGCCTCTGAGAATAGAGAACAAACAGGTTCAGAGTTGGGCAGAAGCTTGGACGACAAGGTGTCTATATCATGACCTTGAACAGATGGATCCATTAATATTTCCAAGCCTCCTCCGCCTTGTCCCGGGCTCAGGGGCTCTTGTGAGAATTTACACTCTAGTGTAGGTTCTGGGTGTGGCGCTACAGCAACGCAGAAAGTCCCTGCTCTCAGGGAGCTTTGGCCTAGCTAGGAAAGGAAAGCAAATACCTTATATGGCAGGTCCTAATAGATGCTGCAATGACAATAAAGCAGAATTAGGGGAAGGTGAGGTCGGAGAAGGCCACTGCTGTCACCTGATCTCAGAATAGGGAGCTAAACACAACAGAGGGTGAACCGTGAAGAGGTCTGGGGAAGCGACATTGCAGGTAGAGGGACACAGGGCAAAGGCCCTACAGGAAGATGTCCTTAGTGTATCTAAGGAATAGCAACGGGGCCAGTGTGGCCAGAGGGGACAGTGAGAGGAAAGTGGCAGGGGCCTAGGTCAGAACACGGGGGCTTTGGCTTTGGACTGCGTGAGATGGGACACCAGGTGCGTTGGGTGGGGTGGAGAAGGAACCATAGTGTGTTCCCAAAGTGTGTTCTACCCCTCCAGCTGCTGGGTAGAGCTGAGAGTACGGGGAGCACATGTGGATGTGGGGAGCCCAGCCGGTAGATAGGGGGGATCCTCACAGTTGTGCAGCCAGAGGGGATGGGGCAGAGCTAGGTGTGCTCGGGGAGGCGCTGAGAAATGGCTGGACCCATGGCACAGTTCGAAGGCAAAACAAAGAGAAATGGGATTAGATATGGAAAGAGTAAAAAAGAGTCACGAAAGATGCTCCAGGGTTTTGGCCAGAGCTATGCAGAGTAGGTGCTCACGTGCATTAGAACCTTTCTCCCCTCCCTTCCCACCCCACCTGCCAGCAGCTATGGCTGCGAAAAGGGAGAGAGACACCAGGATGCCTCCTGTGTTCCGAGCTTAAGAGATAAACAGGAACAGAAAAAACTTGGGAAAATGGTGGTAGAGCTCATGTCCCCAGCAAATCCTGTCTCCAGGGCAGTGGCAGTCACGTGCTCTCAGCTCACAGCTTACAAGGACAGCAAACTCCAGCATATGGCCAGCTGATACGGGTTGATTAGGGGCAGGAGAATTCTAGTACAAAACCCTGAAAGGACATCATTTTGGTTTTAACTACGGAAGTAATATACACTTAGTGGATATGCCATTTGATCCCAAAATTCCACTTACATGAATTGACAAAAGTCAACATAAAAATTTGAGTAAAAGATATCCATTAACACATTATCAATAATGAAAAATTGTTAATAATCTAAATTTCAAACGATTAAGTCTGCATTAAATCCATAACTCAAAAACGGCAACAAAAAAGCACAAAGAAAAAAATAAAAACCGTCTATAATCTCCAGATCTAGAAATAACCATCATTAAATGGCTGGCATATATCTTTCCAGCCTTTTTTTTTTTCCTATGCATCCATATGAATTTTTGGTCGTTGACACAAAATTGGGATTATATTGAATACACTGACTTACAATCTGACCTTTTCTATGTCACAAATAATGCAAATATTTTTCATGCCTTTAAATATTGTTCTACAACATATTTTCATGGTTTCGTGGTGTTTCATTATTTGAATGAACCATGATTTATATAACAGATTCTGTACTGTTGGACATTGCAATCATTTCCAATTTTCCATCATTACAAATAGCATTTCAATACACAACCTCATACATGAACTTTTGTGAACATTTCTGATTATTTCCTTAAGGTACCAGAAATGCCAAAACATGGAATTACTGAGTCAAAGAGAATATTCTTTTTTAAGGTTTTTAAAAAATGCTGTCAAACAGCCCTCCAGAAAAGTTGTACCAATTTGTTTCCCTATCGCAGGGGAATGAGAGCCCCATCTCTCTACATCTAAACCATCATGTATTAATATATTTTCCCAATTTAATGGGGGAAAACAGAATCTTGTAACTGATTTAATTAGTGTTGCTTTGATCACTACATAAGCTGAACAAATTTCCATAGTTTATTAGCCATTTTACTTTTTTTTTTTTTTTTTAAATTCTGGGAATTGCCTGTTCCTGCCTTTTATTTATCTTCTTCATGCTGATTTTTGAGAGCTTATGAGAGCCCAAAGGCAATTTACAAGGAAAAGTTACTCCAAAAGCCACCCTGGGCCTGAGAACCAAACATCACTGGTGGGAAGTCCCAGCAGGTTTGGCTAAACCCCCTAACGACTGGGCTCTTCCAACCTCAGGGCCGAAGGACCCCAGCGTGGCGAAGAGGAGAGCTGAGCCCCAGCGCCCGAGAAGACCGAGGCTGGTCCCTGGCCTGATTTGCATCAGAGGCGGAGAGCAGCGGGTGGGGGAAGCACACTCGGCCTCAGTATGGCAGAAACTTGGAGTGGCCATTGGAAAGGAAGGAAAGTGGCACACACAGGTGCAATGGCAGTGTCGGTTGAACCAGTTAAGTCCACAAAAACGACTTATCTCTCGAGAATGAAAGTGTCGGCATGCTGCAGCTTAAGTCTCCAAGAGTCACCGTGCTCAGTCTCCCCGTCCGTGCACTAAACGGAGAGAGGCTGGGATGAATTAGCCAGGAGGAGAATTCTTAAGCAAAGCTGTGCATAGTTCACTTCTAGCACTGACTGGCAAAGGGCAGCTGCTTGGGTTGGAAAGAAAACTGTTTTCCAAAAGATTGTTGAAATCTCCCTCCTGCATGGGTATGCCTGGCCAGGCAGAGAGGCTCGGGCTTCCATATAAGGACCCTAGAAATGAGACATAAAGCCTGGGGACCTGGATCCAAGGACAGACAGCCAGGGCCAGGAGGGGAGAAGAAGGGTGGGGTGGGATGGGTGAGAGCTGTCCCACACCTGCGGAGCAACCGGGGAGTAGCCCACCATGCCCCCTGCTCCCACCAGGCCTTGGAACTATGCAAACTACTTCCACGCTTTGTCCAGGCCACATGCCTCAATCTCACTGACCAACTGTGTTTCCCAACCAGAGCCCGGACACGCAAGTCCAACACTAATTCCATCTCTTCAAGCAACATTCCAGCCTGTGACATGCGCAGCCCCTTTCTGGAAGCCTGGTGGGCTGGTTGTGGACACTCCATCCTCTTGTGTGCCTCCAACATGCCAAGTCCCTCATCCCTCTGCACTGGAAAGAGTGGGGCAGGTGGGGCTGTGTGGGCACTGGCCCCTTCCCTCAGAGCCCCAGCATCCTGCAGGCAGGGGCTTCAGTGGTCCCTCTGCACACACTGGTTGAAGTCCCTGGGGCAGGGCTGGCTCACACACCTGCTTGTTCCTCCACATTATAATTCCCCAGGGCCTTACCAAGCCCCCACTGACACGTTAGTCTGTATCCTGCCTTTCTAATGTGGCGGAGGCCATTCAATCAGAACCCGCTCAGGTGTCCTCAGCCCCACCATGGCCCTCTGTCACCAAAGCCCTGATTTGAGGAGGAGACACTGCTTTTTCTTTCCAAGGGCGACCCTTCCCATGCTCTGCTCCACCTGGGCTCAGCCCTCCCCCCACGCCAGCATCTCCAAGCCCAGACTCTTGATCACTGTGCTAGAGGGATTGCCTGACCACAGTGACCCCAGACTTTGGGGAGGGGGAAAGAAAGATGATGATTTTTTCACTTTTCAATGAACAGATCACATGTATGCCATCAGGAGCACCAGGAGCCCTGGTCTTAAGTGAGCAGCTCAAGAGATTTTTATACATGTGTACACCTGTGTTACCACCATCCAGGTGAAAATCCAGAACATCTCCAGTGCCCCAGGAAAGTTCTCTCATGCCCTCTCCCAATCATTATCAGACGTAATCCCTACTTGACTTCCATCAACATTGATTAGTTTTGCTGATTTCCGAACTTTATATAAATGGAATCACATTGCGTGTTCTCTGCTGTGTCTGGCTTCTCTCACTCAACATAATGTCCATGAGACACTTATTAACTTTGCTGCTGGTGCTAAGGGCCAAGGAATTTAGTGATTTCTATTCAAGAACATGGCTTGTGCTTTCACACGATGTTCTAAAGAGATCGGCGAGTCCCTCTAAGCGGGGAAGGAAAGGGCAAGAGGGTCTGATTGGAGGTGTGGAGGTGTCTGCCCCCTGATTTATCTGAGGAAGCTATTAATATCTGTCTTACACAGGAGCCTCCACTAAGGACTCTCTTACCAAAGGGCTCTCGGCAAAACAACATTGCAATTGTAGACACTGCTCAGGGTTTCCCCAAATATACCGTGTGTCTCGGCTCCCTGGTCAAATATTGAAGAGGAAGCATAAAAACTCCAAGGTCAGCGCATTTGGAAATGTCTGGAGGATTCCACATGGCGAAAACCGAGCCTCCCTCTTGTGTCCTTATTCCTATCATGGGACCAGAAAGCCTTTCCAGCTCCCACCTCCTCCTGACAGCAAGAATAGAATCTGGGAGATCCAAATCAGAAGTTGCCAACACTCCACTGATCCGCACCATGGTCCTCCCTCTCCTGGCCACTTACAGGTGGCGTTTCTAACAGCCATGTCTGAACAATAGATATTTGTTGTGCCCGGAAGGGTTAAGACAGGATGGGCCAAGATAGGATGGTTCTCAGTCAGGAAGGAGTAGGCAGCAACATCTCACGTGTCAATGTGACTCATGTCAATTTCCGTTCCCAACAAGTTCAAGGTCACTGCAGGAGTCAGGCATTGGCTGGTTCCCCATTTGAAGGCATGGGGGAGATGTGCAAGGAACAATTCAATTAAGAGCAGAAGGACTTCGGGCCCAAGGAGTAGAAAGACGGAACGTGAGACCTGCAGTAACCTCCTTGGCACTACTCCATCACTGGGTGGGGAACGGGGGAGGGGAGGGGCCGGAGGCCGCCCAGCAACCCCGCAGCCTCTGATTCTGCCCCGGGCCCCAGCAGAGACACACACATTTTGACAAACACTCTTCCCTTAATTGTGAAGCCCCTGTGGATTGCAAGGAAAATTTAATCCATATGTCTCTGGTTCATTTATACTTAACTCATCAACATGTTGTTTTGTAAGAGCTATTTTGTGTCCAAGTACCTTTTTTTTTTTTTTGTAAGGTCTTAAAACCCTGATTTTTTTCCTTCGAAACAGGAAATCATACTGTGCCAAGAAAAAAGAAACTCGAGCCCTCAGAGGTTCAAACCGGGTTCAAAGCTCCTGC
Source organism: Propithecus coquereli (assembly GCF_000956105.1). NCBI lineage: Eukaryota > Metazoa > Chordata > Mammalia > Primates > Indriidae > Propithecus > Propithecus coquereli. The sequence goes on from NW_012144967.1 coordinate 11,306,448, forward strand.
TTCCCAAGAGATCCCAACTAACTAGAAGGGTATCTCTCTGCCCCCTCATTCCCTTGTACCCCGCTGGGAGGCGGAGAGCCTAACGTAGCCAAATCTGACCAGGAGAAGCCTGGAGAAAGAAGTAGAGTTGGGCTAGTTCAGGGTAAAATTGCTCTGTTCACAGCCAAAACCACGCTCCTCAGAGCCCACAGGGCCCACAGGCTGCAGGATGGGGAGAAGGCAGGCCAGGAGCTCCATTCTGCTTCATTAGAAGAAGCATCTTGACTCAAATCAGAATCAGTGCAAGTAGGAATTCTGGAAATGACTCGAGGCCCCTGGTTTGAGCTCAGTCTCGGGCTCTGGCAAGGTCTCTGGAATGGCAGTGAACTTGGAAGGTCCAAGCCAGATGGATGGGAGAATGACCACTGCTGCAGCCTCACCTTTGCTCTCCCCCACTTCTCGCACCTGGGAGCTTCTCGGCAGCTGCACATACACAAAGATGTCCCTCTGCTCTCTGGCCCAGTGGAGCTGAAGGTCACCAAGGTGATAGTGAATGAGTGGCCCATTCCCTTAAACCTCAGGGAAGGCTTCTCATGCAGGCAACTCTATAAAAAGTGAACATCTGAGAAGGATGCACTGGGAGCCACCATAAGCTCCGGTCAGCCTGAGGACAGCCACATCCTCTCCTTGACAAGGGGAATGTAGGACCGATAGCAGGTGCACGCCCCAACATAGGTGTGCACAGTTTGCACGTGCTGCACAGTTGGGATAACCTATATTTCAGGGACTGACTTGACTGTATCCCTAGAGAGCAATAAAAGAGTTTAGCATGAATTCTCATGTTGACCAATTCATAGGATCAAAGGGTAGAAAACAATATAGCTGATGTCAAATAAAGCAGAAACAACTTCAGTGCAGCAAAGCAGCTAAGGCTAATAAAACCCTCAATCCACTTCTCTTCTGACAATGAGACACAGGCTTGAAGTCAAACACCACCCAGTTAAGGGATGGGCTTTCAGAGGCAGGAACACGATCACCTATAGCCAGGGAAACATATTCCTGTGTGATAGACTGGATGACTGTTCAGCAAATAGTCACTGCCCTCCCAGTCTGCCCCATGAGCCTGGGCTTGGCCTGGTGACTTGCTTTGGGCAACAAAATGCAAGGGATGTGACGTGAGAGTTCCAAGCAGAGGCTTTAAGAGGCACAGCATGTTTCTGCTGATCCTCTTGCAGTCCTGCCATCTGCCATGAGAAGAACATGCTCTTTCCCTTCAGCCAGGACCCTAGAATGAGAAACATGGAGCAGAACAGGACCTGACCTGCAGCCTGGGGTCAAACTCAGCTAAGCCGGGCAGGAATCAGCCAAACCCAGCCAACCCATAGGCCTGGGCACAAGAAATGAAGCTTGTCAGAAGCACCGGGGTTGGGGGGTGGTTTGTTACCCAGCACTATGCAGCAATTGCTGACTAAGATATGTGGTTACAATCTCTGGTAACCAGACTACAAAACAGCAGTTGAGTGAGCTTTGTCTTCCACCCAAGACCTGCCCTGGCCAGTCTTGTACCATAAAACTGGTCTTGATGGCAGTCGAATCTCCTCCCCATGTGATTGTTACTTTATTACTTTATTCCACAAACGTCTACTGAATCAAATCTGTGCTGGCCACTATGTATACAAGATTAATGAGGACACGACTACAGCCTTAAGGAGCTGATAGGACACATGAGAGACACACACACAGAGCATGACAGCACAATGTGACATAGTGACATACATCATTATGACAGAAGGAGCACAGGGTAACGAGGCCCCACAGTGTAACAGGTGCACCTCACCAAGGCACAGAGCGGAGGACAGCAGTGGGACCGGGCTGATGGAGAGGGCCTTATGGGTGGAACTGGTGTCTGGGGCCTGGATCCTAAGAGATAAACAGAGTGTGCTCTGCAGAGGGCTCTGCCAATAAACCACATTTTCCAACCTTTGGAGCAGCTGCCCAGCCTCACTGAGGGAGATATCGAGCATGGCCGCTGCCATTATTTATTCAAATGTTCCAAAACTTGTATTAAGCACCTACTATGTGCTAAGCCTGCACTGTCCAATTCAGTAGGCACTAGCTATGTACAGCTGTAGGTGGCTGGTCTAAGCTGACATGTGCCGTAATTGTAAAAACATGCTGGATTTCAAAGGCCCAGTATGGAAGGGAAAAAGATTTAAAATATCTCAATTTTTAAAATGGATAACGTGTTGAAATGACAATATTTTGGGCATATTGGGCTAAAAAAAAATACATAATTAGAATTAATTTCACCTGTTTCTTTTACTCCTAAATTATGGCTACTAGAAAGTACACGTGGCTGTCATTATATTCCGATCCTCACTGTGCTAGGCCCAAATCTTGCTGCATGTTAGAATCCCCTGGGGACCTTTTAAAAAAGTATAAAGACCAGGCCACACCCCAGACTAATGAAATCAGAATGTCTAGGGACAGGACCCACGCAGCAGTATCGCTTGGAACTGTCCAGTTGGTTCCAAAGTGGAGACAAGTTCAGGAACCATTGTCATAGCCGGAGGCACGGAAGAGGCAAAGCCCTTTTATAGTCTAGCAGGAGGCCAGGAGTGGACAGTGTTCAGTCACTGTGGATAACTGTGAAAAGCAGAAATGAGCTGGGTCCCCAAGGCAGAGGGCTGGCCTCTGGCAGGCCGAGTGGCATCTCCGACAGCTCTACCCACATGTGCGGGGCTCCAGGTAGAAGTGGAAGGCACGCTCATCTTCTCCTCACCTGGGGCAGTTGTACGGCTGACTCACACCTCATGTAGATGTGCGCAGCTGTCCACAGGCTGTGGCCACCAGCAGAGTGGTTTTTCAGCAGGCCACCCCTAAGTGAGCAAGAGCACGGCCCCTTCCCGGCTCTGCCCTTCCCGGCTCTGTGATTTGACATCAGTTACTAAACCTCTCCGCACCCGAGAGGGCCTGTCTCACAAAGGACTGCATCACTGCATTGGGTCAGAGAGGTTTCTAGCCATGGAACACACACACACACACACACACACACACACCCTTCAAATCATTTTGCTCACACAGCTCATCTGAATATTAACTGAGTGTGATGTGAGGCTAATATAACAATTAACAGCAACACAGCAAGCTCCCCAGAAGCAAAGTGGGTCCCCCAGGGAGTCATGAAAGGCATGTGTGTGTGGCAGTGAGAACGGGTTCTGCAGAGTAAATAAGGTTCAGAAGCTGAAAAGTGGGAGGAGGGGTCCCCGCAGATCTCCCTCCCAGCCCCGCCTTCTGCAAGTGGGCTGCTGGCGAGGCTGTCTTCCTGGCCCCTGCCCCGCGGAGTCCCTCTTGCTAGAGGCACCACCCCAGAAATAAGTTTCCATGATCCCTCGGCCTCAGAAAGCACCGTTGCAGGTGGGGGTGGGGCACGGAAGAGAGAGAGAGCAGGAAAGTGGCCTGTGAAAAAGTCACGGAAATGCTGAGACTTTCCTCCCAGGACTGACGGGATGGGGTGAGAGGGAGTCGGAGGAGGCGCCACCCACCAACCCAGGGCAGCTTCTCAAAAGGACACACTCGCCGCAGCACCGGAGCCCAGACAGACGCAGGAGGCAGGAGACGGGCACCATCTCAACTGTGGCGATGACTTCACTGACGTATACAATGTCAAAACCTCAAATCATACACTTTAAGTATCTCCAGATGATTGTGTGGAAATCAGGCCTCAACACAGCTGTTAAAAATGTATCAGTGCCAAGCTGTGAGACCTTGGATAGGCCGTGAAACTTTCTGGGCCTCGGTTTCCCCAACTGTAAAATGGGTACCTACCTCAGGGGGGTTGTTGTGAGGAAAGCCAGCAAAACACTGAGCCCCGTGATTGGTTTGGAAATATCAGCTCCTATGTTTAACAGAGTAATGATAGTAATAATATTAACAGTTACAGTTATTATGAGAGTCACAATATGAGGCAGTAACTGAAGAGGCATCGGAGGTTTCTGCTCATCCTCTTGTGCCCCTGCAATCCGCCATGAGAGAAACAGGCTCTCGTCCCTTCAGCCTGGGCCCCACAGTGAGAAATAAGGAGCACGGTCATAGTAACAATATAGTATTGGTAGTAATGCTATGCAGTACTAATAGTAGTAATAGCAATAGCATGTAGTAACAGTGATGTAATATATAATGTTTCTGTATATAATAGTATACAGATATCAGCATACGTATTAACGTAATAATGTAACATATGGTACTAAAATTAAAGTAATATGGTGCTAATAAACATGATGATTATTGTTAAAGCTGGAGGAGCATGGAAACTGCCAGGCCGAGAGTGGGCTGCCACGTGAACTGGCAGCCTACATGAGCTGGTATTTATATTATAATTCCAGGAACCAGTGGGCGTGCTTCCTATCTCAGAAGGTCCTGCAGCAGGAGATGATTAAGAATGTGAGTATTACGTGGGATTCGTTGCTAAATTCCCCATTTTCCTGCTGTGTGACCCTGGGTAGGCTGCTTAACCTCTCTGACCTTCAGTGCCTCCATGAATGAAGTGGAGCTAAATCTGTCACTGTCTCTTAGGGTCCCTCTGAGCATCCAGTGGGAATAGCGACATCCTGTGCTGTGCATGGTTCCTGACACAGAGTTGATAAAAGAAAGCTGATTCATTTTGACTCTTCTGCCATCAACATCATCATCGTTCAATGCCACCAAAGCCCGGGCCACTTGGCCCCTGGCTGTGGGCTGAGTGACACCAAAGCTGTCCTTAGTGTGGCATGTCTGGAAACCAACATGCCTGCATTCAAACCCCACCCTCCCACTTCCCCGCTGTGCACCTGAGGCCAGTGGCTGGACCTTCCTGAGCCTCAGCTCTGTTATCTACAAAGCAATTTAATAACTGAGAGCCTTAAGATGCATATTATTTAATCCAGCCACTCCATTTCTAGAAATCTTGCCCAGGGAAATAATCAGAGATACACATGGAGATTTATGTGCAATGACGTCGATCAGCACAATTTGTAAATAGTGAATGACTGGGAATAACTGGAATGTCTAACGGAGGAGATTAATTTCATTATGGTGCGTCCAAGTGATGTAATACTGTTCAAACATTAAAAACCACGTTGTCAAAGGCTATTTAAAGACACGAGGGAAATGTTCATGACATATTATTAAGAGGAAAAAGTGGTTTACAAAGCAAGCTGGTCACTATTAGCATCAGAGCACCTTGGATGAATTCCAGAAAGATGCTCCCCTCTGATGCCACCTGGCTCCACTTCCAGCCTCGACTTCCTGCCCTTGAACAGTATGCCACCTGCACTACTGCACCCAGCAACCCTCCTGCTTTCGCCCTGGCCCCCTGTGGTTTATGTCCCACATGGCAGGCGGAGTGGCCCTGCTAACACAGAAGTCGGCTCATGCCCACCCCCCACTTTACACCCTGCACGGGCCCCCAACTCGCTCGGCATAGCTGTCAAGGTCTCTGCCAGGGCCTAGAAGCCTGTATACGGTCTGGCCCTATATATGCTCACCATTAATCTCCTACTACCCCTCACATACTCCCCCGAGTCCAGCCACACTGTCCTCCTGGCTGTTCTTTGAACATGCCAGGCACAGTTGGAACTGAGACACAGAAAGGCCTCAGAGCCTTTGCACTGGCAGTTCCTTCTGCCAGGAACTCTCTTCCCCCAGAAGTCTAGGAGGTACATTCCCTCTCCACTCAGCTGGCCCAGATTCGAGATGCTTTCCCATGCAGAAGAACTCCTAGCACCCTCCACCAGCCTGTACCCTGCTACCTTTCATCTTCTCTAACTCAGCACCTATCACATGTCATGGTATATATTCATTGGTTTGTTTATTGGTTGTCTCCCCCAACTCCCCCCCCCACTAGAATGTAAGTGTCACAAGAGCAGGGACTATTTATTTATTGCTAAGTCCAAATATGTAAACTAATACATGGTACTTAATGGATGCTCAAGAATGTTGGATGAAGGAAGGAAGGGAGGGAAGGAAGGGAGGAGAGAGATAGAGGGAGGGAGGGAGGGAGGCACACTCTAAACCACACAGTTAAGCCCAGGGGAGCTGCTGATTTCTAACTCTAGCCCCGTGGCTCCTCCCCATGATCCCTGCGACCCAGAGAAAACCAGGGGCTAGGGGAGTGGAGGGGCAACCTCTGTTTGGATGTCCCGACTCTGAAAGGGGAACCATGCTAACTTGGGAACCTGTTTTACTACCTGTAGTTTGTCTTTCCTGATAAAAGAGGCGGGAGGTTAGACCTCTTGTTAAAAAGGATGCCAAAAAGGGACTTGGAAAGACCAGCATACATGCTGGGAATGAGGGCAGCTTCATGGTGTCTTAGAGTGGGGGAAGGAATTAGCGGGAATGGCAAATACATGTCACCTCAAATGTCAACCCTGATCAATTGGAAATAGATAACTAAAGCACTGTGTTGAGAAGTATCCTGTGCCTGAGTTCAAGCCTATCAGTGTCATGATCAATCAGTAATGTCTGCTATGGACACAAGGGTAAGGGTATCACACATATCAACTAGCATGTCTGCCATGGGCACAAGGGTGGGAGATGATGCACATTTGACCCACATTTGTGGACTGGAAGGAAGAGGTAAGTGTTCCTTGGTCATGGCTCTTGGACTCTTCTTACCTTCATGACTCACCTATCGGACAAGAATGTCCAAGATTATGAGCAATTCCTAGCGTGCTAACTAAAACTCCTCCTCTTTCTGTCCTGCTCAAGAAAACATATCACAATGCAAGTTAGCAAAAGCGCCATGAATCTGCCTTGATCTATTAAAATAAGTAAATCTTCTGCAAAAGTCGGCATTTTAATATTGGTAACAAATTACTCGCACCCCGTCTCACAGTAAGTCACAGATCACATCAAGGCAAATGAGAACCCTGGCTCTCCGTCTCTGTCCTGCCTTACGTAGGTGCAGCAATGCCAAAGCACGGCCTCCTAAGCAGCTCATTTCTACTTCACCTGCAGCCTGGACCCAGCCTCGAGCTCCTTCACAACAAACGGGCAACCTCCCCCAAGACATCAGAGCTGGCACATCAGAGGAAACGCGATGGCCAACGCTGCCCTGCAGTGTCACCCTCTGAGGGCTGGAGCAGGTCGCTGGTCACTGAGCCCCTTAATCAGTATCAGCATCAAGACTCCCGTGGCATGGCCACAAAGGTCGGGGTCTGAAGGTTCCATATCAAACCAGCTTCCTTTGACCATTAGCCCCGAAATACCCAAGCAACTGTCGCACCTTTGGAAGGTGTGAACCCATACGCAGGACCAGAGCTCAGTCACATCTCCAGTAGGTACAGGTCTGCTCTCCCACCCCCAGGGCCTACATGTCACCAGGTGTTGGCCCTGTCAGGGAAATGGGGCAGCCCAGCAAGGCTGACCAGCAGTTTGCCCCCACAACAAGGTGTTTTCACTTCTTATGGCTGCAGAAACAAATTACCACAAACTCAGTGGCTTAAAATAACAGAAATTTATTCTCCCACAGTTCCGGAGGCCAAAAGTCGGAACTCAGCATTGCTAGGCTAAAGTCAAGGTGTTGGCAGGGCCACGCTCCCTCTGGAGGGTCCGCGGGAGATCTGTTCTTCGCCTGTCCCCACCTCTTCCTAGCGGCTGGTGGCATTCCTTGGATTGCGGCTGTATCACTCCAATCCTGAAAGCCAGCACCTCCGAATCCTTCTCCACTCGCTCTCACGTTGCCTTCTCTCCCAAACATGGCCAAATCGCCCCCTGCCTCTCTCTCAGGACACACGTGACTGCATTTAGGACCTCCCTGGATGACCCAGGACACTCTCCCCATCTCAAGGTCCTTAATTTAATCACATCTGCAAAAACCTTTTCTACTTATAAGGTAACATTTATAGGTTCCAGGGATTAGGGTCTGATTTGAGGGGTTTGGGTTTTGAGGATTTCTTTGGGTGGGGGTTGGAGGATTATTCTGCCTGTCACAGAAGGTAAAACCAAGTGTCATTTTTTACCTCAGTGTAAACATAATTTTTTTTTCCCTTGATAAGGAATCTCAAACAGATGGAGAAGCATTTTCTGGCAAGGAGGAACCTCAATTTGGATCCTGAAGTCGAACATCTATTCTTCCCCTGGAAAATGCCAACTCTGTCTGCAGGAAGTAGAAGGGGGACAAAAAGGAGGGAAGGAAAGGAGGATGCTCTCATATGACCAGCAGTGCCAACCTTAGGTCAGCGTGGCCGCAAAGCAGGGACGGGACGTGTGCAGAAGCCCTGCTGTGCGCCAGGCAGCCTGCGAAGTGCTTTACTTACCACTTGCTCCTGGTCTCCTCCTTGTAGATGGGTGTCAGTTTCCCAGCTTCACAGATGAGGAAACCCAGCCTTGTGCAAAGGCAAGAGGCTTGCCCAGACCACACAGCTTATAAAGGGCAGCCAGGATTTAAATAGACAGGCTCTGTCTTCATCTAAAAGTCATGCTCTTTCTGCCACAGTACACCTGTCTCAGGTGACGCACCTGATCAGCATGACGGCGAATGCGTGATATGATCCCTGAGCCAGCGTCGCAACCACAACAGCACACGCGTAACCCACTGTGGGCCGTCTGGACGGGAAGGCAGGATCCTGCTCCTAACTCGATGAGGATCCCTTTAATATTCTCTGTGGGCCTCAGGGTCTCTGCTATAATATTTTTAATATTAATATTAGCTCTTGCTTTATCTTGTGTAAGTAGCTACGATGTACTGAATGTTTCCATAGCAAAGGCGATATCTACTTCCCCAGTTCTGCGGGAAACTGAGGCTTGTGGAGGGCAGACAGCCTCAGCAACGTCAGCCATGTGTTGGGGCCAGAATCAGATCCAGGCCCTCCCAAATTCCAAATCCCATGACACAGAGAGAGGAGGCATTCTCACTCCTCCCCAAGGACACCGTGTAGCTCCTTGGCAGGTCTTTAGAAAAAGCCCGTGGAAGGGGCTCTTGGCTGCAGCTGTTGGAAGAAGTGGGCTGCAGAAAGATCTTAAGAACAGGAAGAAATCTGCCAGCAGCAGCCACAAAGCAGACCCCTCCCAGCCTCCAGAGAGTGCTGAGAAGGAGGAATGAGATCATATCCATAAAACACCCTGCCTTCCCGGGAGGAAGGATGACGTGTAGCACGTGAGGGCCCAGGGGCTGGGCCATGCATGATTCGTCAGCCAAGGCCTGGGGACCAGCTGGTGCCCACAGCATCAAATGACGAAGCAAGGCCCCACTGCCCCACAGACGTGAATGGACCTCCCTAAACACTCGGTTTACTCTCAGGGTAACACTTAGAATAATGTAGAATATAACTCAATGTTTCCTATCGTTGTGAATTATTACTATTGCTTAAATTAAGACTTTCAAACTCCATCATAAAAAAATGAATCTGATTGGCCAAATGCTTATTACAGAATTATTAGCGGAAATGTAATGACTAAATGAGGGCAGAAGTCTCACAGAGCTTGTTTAGGTAAGCGATGGCTCCCAACACCCATCACCTGGGAGCTGTAACTGTGTCCAAACTGACGGCATTCGGGCCGACGTCGGCAGCACCCATGACCACAGGCCCTGACTCTGTTTTAGCAACACTGATGTTCAACCACTGCAAGAAGAAATAGTGAAAGCATCTCATATTCTCCAAGGAGGCTGACTGTCTTTATACCAACGGTCACATTCTAGAACTTAATAATCTCAGAATATGCTTCGGTTGGGAAGCCACATAAAGAAATAGCTGCTATTTGGAGGGAGGCCTTACCCCACCCCCTCTTACCAGGCACTGGCTGTATCTGGATGAGTAAATTGCAAGGATCAAAGGTCAGACCCAACTCTTCCTAGAGCCCTGGGGGTAGCGGGGGAGCTGATTCCCTCCAGCTGTGAGTTGCCCCACTGGGCCATCCCTCAGCCACAGGGGTCAAGGGTGTCATGTCACTTTTGGGAAATCTGAGTGGAGTCAGCAGGAGGAAAGCAGGGTTTGTACAACTTTCAGTGCCCTTTCAGACCTCTTTGCTATCCTCCTTAATTAACGGCAGATCAACATCAAATCTTCATATATAAACTTAAAAAATATAATAAATTGTCTAAGGCAAGAAACTCATTGGAATCCAAATAAATGGGTGTTTAATTCTCCCTAGGTTAGGAAGGCTCGGGGAATAAGTTTATGTCTAAGGATTTAGCCCTAGTAATTTTTAGGATGACATTAGGAGTAAAAGTGAAGTTTGGATTTGAGAAATCCAATTTCTCACATTTCACTCCAAAGGGACCTACATCTTTAAGTTCAATTTCCCTTTCTTCAAAAGAAAAAAAAGAAGAAAAAACTTTTACTTTGAAATGGTTATAGACCTATAAGAAGTTACAAAAATAGTACAGAGAGGTCCCATGCACTCATCACCCAGCTTCCTCCAATGGTGACGGCTTACAGAACTACGATGCGTTATAAAAACCAGGAAATTGATTGGCACAGTTTTACTCGGGTTTCACCAGAAAGCCCAATCTCCTTCTGCAGTGGTCATTTGTCCGTTTTTAGCTGCCCAGCTCCATTCTCTAACAGCAATTTGATCTCCTATCAGAGAATTCTCTTTCCTCCATTGTGTGTAGTATAAATGGAGGATAATTTTAGTGGTGACCTTCCAAAAGGAAGCCAAAATGACCTCGCCCCCCATTCCCTGCCCTAGAACAAACAGGGGGACACAGGGCACCCTAACCATGCTGTTCCACGAAGTGCTAATTATGCTGCTGGTTTACTATGAATACATCATGGAACAAAATCTTGTTCTCTCCCAGTCCCAGTGCTGGCCAGCACCCTCCCCCTGGCCTTATTACATTCTGAAAGCCCACCAAATCCCTCCATCAATTACATTTTGTCTGATTAGCCAGAATTGGTTTCTGTTGCTTCTATTTAAGAGTGCAGACTGAATCACCCACGATTACTGTCAACCGAGAATGACCTGGGCTGGGACCAGGCCCCGTCCGAGAAGACCCCACTCTACCATGACATGGACCCAGAGGCAGGTGCTGCTGAGGCCCCACCCACATCCCCGGCCCAGCCCAGTTTCCTGGCAACCATGGCGGGCGTTGTTCAGCACCCTGACTGCACCACCTCAAGAGCCTGCTCCCTTCTCTGCCTGAGGGTTTTCTCCAGCACAGCAGTGTATGCCTGGCCCCAAGCAGGTACAACCCACAGTGCAGAGTTAACGAGGGACAACCTACAACTAATTGACAGAGGATAAGGGTCAGTAAACAGATGTTCCAGTCCCTCTAACTTCAGTGGGGAGCAGTTTCGAGGCGTGTTCCAGCCAGCATCTCAGAGGGTCCCCAGAAGGCTTAAGCTACAGGCGCCCACAGCAGGGATGTGCTCATGGTCACACCTTTCCTCAGCGGTCTCATCTTCCCTTCTCAGCTTCCCACTGGCTCCCATATGCTTCCTGGAGTCACCTCCCAAATAAAATAACTGCACATCAAATCCCTGTCTCAGAGCCGACGTTTTGAAAACCAAAACGAAGCCTAAAAAATAAAAAAGGATTTATCAGCCTGCAGAAAAGAAACGAGAGAGTTTGGAAGGCTGTGCTGTCCAATACCGTAGCCACTGGCCACAGGCTGAGATGATCATATCTGGGATATATCAAGTTAAATAAGATATTAAAATTAATTTCATCTGTTTCCTTTTATCATTATTAACATGTCTACTAGAACATTTAACATTATACACTTGGCTCAAATATATTTCTATTGAATGGTGCTGGTCAAAGGAATGTGTGAGATAATAGTTGGGATGTTACTGGTACTGTCATTGATACTGTCAGCATGATAAAGTGAATGTACCAGACTATGTAGAGTGCCACCATTATTTATATGTCTATCTGAGTAGCTCCTGGAGTAACAGTAACACACCGATAAAAATTTTTACCCAGTCCAAGAACAGGAGTGGGAAGAGGTACACTCACATCCTGATAGTGACTGATAGTGACTTGTTGATCAAAGTCTTCTCTAGAGCATTTTAGCAATATGCTCATCCTGATCCTCAGCACGGTAATTCCATCACTAGGAATCTAAGCTATGAGATAATCCTAACTAAATAAGATGACATATACAAAGATGTTCACCTCCTCCTTATTTATAACAGTGTTTGTAACGTAAGTGACCAATAAAAGGAATGATTAAATTTAAAAAGATAAATTACTTGAATTGAAAAGCATGTGATCCCTAAAAACGATGGTTATAATGATTATATAATAACATGGAGACGATTTATGATATACTATGTGACAGCAAAGACACAAAATTGCATCTACAACATGGTAAGTATGTAAAAAGGTCTGGAAGGAAATGTGCCAAGATGTAAACAGTGTTTATTTTTGGGTGCTAGCGCAAGGGTGATCTACTGTTTTTCTCTATCTCCCAAGTTGGCTTCATGGGCATTTGCTACTTTGATAACAGAGAACAAAGAAAGCAACATTTTTCTTTAAAACGGGAGCTGCTAAAAGTGTGTACTTGTTTGCAAAGCATGCACCATTTCTACAATGTCCTTCCACTTTGCCAAATTTATGTTATAAAAATCTGTTTTCCTGTGACAAAAAGAATCAAACGTAAATCTAGTTGGAGCTGCTTCTGAAACAATGAGACCACCACGAGAAGCACCGTTAATATGTGGCAAGTGGACTTTGAGCACAAAAGAGCAACTGGGGTTTATAAAGAGCAAATCATGCCCAGCCACAGAAGTGATGTCTTTTCCTGATGGGCAAAAACGAGCAAGTGGCCACGGAGACAGGAGGCAAGATGAGAGAGTGGGATTTCAGAGAAGCTGTTGACATGGCATCTACCAAAATCTTCCTTGAAAAATTAATCCAAATTGGCTGGACTATGCATGCCGTCAGCTCCCAACATTAACGAGGATCATAATCTTTATTTACAGGGGCTTATCTTTCAAGTCATTCCTGGAGCTTCGCAAGCCTCGAATGGGTCATTAAGGCGCTTGGATGAGGGTAACAGAGACCTGGGTGGGATGCAAATACTCACCAGGGGATGGTAAACAAACAACAGAACTTAGGATAAAATGCAGTTTCCTTTCTTGAGCACAGGGCCCCAGTTAGTGGGCAGGCTATGGGCAAGGTTGGAAGGAGGCCTAGAAAATGTGTTAACATCTTTATTAACAATCTGGAAGAAGATGTAAACGGGACATTAATTCACAAGGAATAAATCCGCAGGGGCCAGAAGACTAGAGGAATAATGGAACAGGATAAGGAAGAGCAAAACTAGGAGGAAAGAAGCGTGGGAGAGATGGAGTGTGAAAGACAGGTGCTTGTCTTGAACACAAAATCAAGGGAGCTGCTAAAAAACTCAGGAATCAAAAGAAATAGTATTATAATGTGATATTCTAAAAAAATAAAATTAATGCAAAAAAATCCATAGATTTTTAAAAGTCTTGATTACTGGAGTTTTTTATTTGTGGCACCCCCTTAAATGTGTTGCCCAAGGCGAACGCCTCACTTGTACCTCACCTTAATCTTGCACAGGTGGTGGGGGTGGTGAATGACAAGGTATAACAGCCAAGGCCACCTGGAGAGCACAGGCCTGACAGGGGGTGGTGTAAACCCTGGTTATTCCAGAACAGGGACTGAAGACCATCCAAAAAGGCCAAGAGAGGCTCCAGGGAGGTGACCAGTGACATGTCTTGGGCAGCGTATTAGCTGAAAGATGGCAGCCTATTGGAAGGAATTTACAGAACCAGAGAAAGCCGTCAAAATGTGAAGCATGATTGATTTGGGAAAAGGAAGGGAAAACATGGTCCAGTTGATGAAAAGAAAAAAGATGGTTTGCAGGGGAACGTGGAAGAGAAAAGGCTGCAGTACCTGCTAAAACCTAACCAAGTCTCCAGTCACAAGAGGCTTAGCAAGGGAAAAAGCCTGCAATTGTGTATATTCTGCATAGAAATATGCATTCAAAAACTGGATCCTTAATTTTACTGACTGAATTCATCTCTTAGTTGCCCAAATATTTTTTGAAGTGCTTAAGGATTTATGAAACAAAGAGGACAGAACTTAAGTCCACAGAAGTGCAAAATGCTACAGTGGCAGGAGCATGGCATCAAGGGTGAAGAGACCAGGCTCTAGCCTGGTTCTGCGCCAGTCAACACCATCTTCAGAGAAACCACGTGATTCCTCTGAGTCCCCAGTTCTGCATTAAAAGGGGGCAAGGACTTAACACCCTTTGTCTCTTATTCTATCACCATGTTGACCTAAGAGTTACTAAGTATTCATATGAACAGTAAATGACACTGAAACGGGAAATTGGACACTATAGTAGGGTGATTCACACACTGGGGACCACCTACAGCACAGACTAGCCCTACATGCACCTACTGAAAAGGCTTTGGGAAGAGGGATATGGACTTGGCAAGGATGATTTGGAGCATCTCTGGCCCTTTGACAACTGCACGCTTGGGAGCTAACTTCAAGGGCAGAAATGGGAGACAAAGCTTAAGCTATGGATTGTGTGGACACTTGAATTATTCTTCTAGTGATGAGGGTGAAGAGCTCAACACTGAATCCTAGACGCTCACTCCTCTGTTTCCCAAAACAGCATTCCCAGCCCCAGTGCTGGCCATTTTGCAGACATAAGCTCTCCCCAGAATCTACTGTGCAGGGCAGAGACACAAGGCCAAGCAGCAAAACAGGAATCAAGCTCTGCTCCGAAGAACAATTCTAGGGGCTTTGGTGCTATTGTAAGTGTATTATAACCAAAGAGCCAAAAAGGGCTGATCCTACTATCACCCCTGTTCTCCCCCGGGTTCTCATGTGGAGAGCCACATGCAAAAAACAGTGGGCAGAGGGGAACCCAGCATCACACAGTTAACCACTGAGCCCGCAGCCAACAACTCCCAGTGGAGAGCTGGGATGGTTCACCCAAGGGTAAACCTCAGATAGCCCAAAACTCCATCTTCTGTGAATTTCAGCAAGCCTCAGCTAATGTACCCACCTGAGAGCAGACAGAAGTGGGTGGAACAGAAAGAGATACCCACCCAGGATATGTCAGAGAAGACAGGCATAAGAAAAAGTACACAACATGGGTGCTGACCTTTATGGCAAAGGAAACCTGCCCCCTAGTAACACATGACGCTGTGAGTGAATGCCTGGGGCTCTGTCCAATCAGATTAGATATTCTTCCAGCCTTCGGGATAGGCTGGAAATGGGAAGAGGAAATGGGGTGTCTCCATCCACCAGAACCACCAGCATTTGCCCAGAACCACAGTGACCTCTGACCCTGCTTCAGGCCAGCATCTCCCAGTCCTGTGCAACAGAATTGTTGATGGTCCAGGAAGAAGACACTGACGGAAGCAGCAGGAGGTGACTCTGGATGAAGCCCCAACATCAGAGGCATCCTGGATGATGCTTCTAATTCCTAAGACCTGCTAGATCTGAACTAAGCACCTCTACTTAGTTATAACAACAAAAAAACTTCCTATAAGTTGACCGCCTGAGAAAGACAAAAGAAAAAGAAACTTGAGGGGCCAGTTAATGGATACAAAAATAAAGTTCATTAAAGGGAATAAGATCTAGTGCTTGGTAGCACAATGAGGTGACTCTAGTTTACAATAATTTATTATTAGTTGAAGGCCTTCAGAGCAAAAACTAAAGTTTCCCAGAGAAGAAATCCTGCCTCAAGACTACAACATCAACTCCTACCTGAGTTTCCAGCCTGCCAGACTGTCCTACAGATTTCAGACGTGCCAGTCCTCCCTATTACATAAGCCAATTCCTTAAAATAAATCACACACACAAATATATATGTGTACATATATATGCATATATGAATGGTGACAGATAGATAGATATCCTATCGGTGTGGGGGAGACAGAACAGAATGTGGTTTTTCTGATTGAACAGAGTGGTGGAAAGATGGGGCAGCTTCAATACTGTCCAGAGGTTGAAGAGGCAGAAAGATCTCAGACCGTTCAAAGACAAAAACCTCTTTTCTTCTTTGCATCAAAATCTCATCTACCCATGGCAGTCATCCTTTCTCAGCAAGACCTCGAGGAGGGAAATCATAGAGGACAGTGACCTTCAAAGGGCACAAGTCTTCAGTGGCCAAGCTACAAGTCTTTCCCAGAAGACGGTGAGGGACGCAGGCATATGGAAACCCCTCCAACAGAGCCCCCACCTCAACTAGAGGCAATAGGCTCCACCCCTTTTGAAAGCCAAGGTACACAAGGAGACTCCAGAAACATCCCAGAGTTTCTGCAGCAGCACAGCCTGGAATCCATTCCATGCGGCACCAAAGGACAATTCTACATTATAGACATTTTTCTGTATACACTCGGCCACTGACTCAGGTTTGCTGTGCAGCTGAATTTCCTCCAAGTCCAGCACTGTGGTTATAATGGGCCTCCTCCTCCCCCAAACAGCCAGACATCTGGAGGAACCCACTGCTCTGCCTCCAACAGCAGAGCTGACCCTGGGGCCGAGAATACCACTTGACAGAACGCCTTAGCTACAAACAACACTAAATTGCTGGTTTCAACATGACAAGGTTTGATAAGATGTGAAAGCCACACATCCACCCTTACCATTGAAAGATGGTGACTTTTCATTGCATGCAGGTATGTCTAGAGGAACTGTTGCCAGAGATTCCTTCCAGCTGAGGCATGAGTCGGGTATAGTTTTAAAGTAAAAGGTATTTTTGAGCCTTCTTTAGAAATCCATTCTACTGTTCCTAATGAAGACGTGCATTTCCTGAGAACTATCTCTGTTTTCCCTGCCGCAACCTGAGATCATGTCTTCATAATATTTGGCCACTTGTTCCTTGCTGTGTGGGCTTTCTAAACAGCCTTTCACGAGGACGACGATTACAGCTTCTGGCTTCTCACTTTGTCACTGCACAATGTTTTGACTTTCGGTGAGTTGCCCCTGACAGCCTCATGCTGGTGCCATTTCCCAGCTATCAGCACTGAAGTTCAGTTGTTTCAAATTTTGCTTGTGTGTGTGTACGTGTGTGTGTGTGTTTGCCCACTTCCTGGCTATCTGCCTCCTCCCAGTACTTTCTGCAGCCTGAGCTACTGGCATCACCATGCCATCTTGTCTCTTCCTATGGCCAACTCTGTGCAGCTGAGCTTACGGAAACTGTGGTTGCAGGAGCAGTGAGGAGAAGGTGTTCCTAAACATCCCACTGGCATCGGCAGGGAGGTGGGGAGGAGAAAGTAGGGGTGAGTTATCCACTTGAAAGGTCTCAGAGGCCAGAACTAAGGTATTAATTCTCTACTCCCTCATCCTTTTATGTTCAGAAGACAGAGCACGCTTCCTTCCTCTGCCCTACAAGCCGGGCTACCACCTCACCTGGTGGAACTCCGCTGGCTCTTGCTCATCTTGGTGACAAGCTCTGAAACTCTCCAGTCCTGGCACTCTCCGTGGATTGATATCTCAGTAGACCTTAGCCAAGAGCAGGCTGTACAAGGGCTGTGATCACTAAGACTTCATTCGTCTCCCCGGCGACTAGGAAGGATCATCATAAGTAATTCAATCTAAGCTACACTTAGAGCAAGAAAGCACGTCCCAGTGAGGAGCTGCTGTCACAGGGCTTCCCCCCAGCTCCTCCTGGACATTGCCAAGTCCAGGTGGCTGCTGAGGCTGTCCAGGGTGCTGGCAGGCATTGGCCCGACTGTCTACATTTGACACCTCAGAAGTGTCCACCCAGAATGAGGGTAACATTCAAGGAGGGGCCACGGACCTAGAACCTGCTGCCTTAGAGTCACAGAGGGTTGGGCTTGGAGGTGACCTTAGGGGCGAGGTAGCCCAACCAGCAGGCTCTTTCTAAGGGGAAGACAGGATCAGAGAGAGCAGGGGGCTGGCCAAGGTCACACAGCCACGCAGTCCCAGAGGCAGGAGGAGACCCGCCCTCCTTCCTGCTGCTCTGATGCTCCTCCCGCCAGTCCCTGACACGCTGCTGCTGCTCTGGGTCTGAATTTAGGAGCAGGGCTACACCTCTTTCTTGAGCTTTACACAGACATTGAATAAAAATAACACCATAAAGTATTTTAAGTTCATCAAAAGAAAGGTACCTCCTGAGTGGAAACACGCACACAGCCCAGAAGCACTGCCTTCCTTCCACCTGTGAGATTCCCAAAACCGTGCCAGCGGTGGCCACTTTCCAACCGTGGACCACGTGGGAGCCCCAGTGTGAGTGCTTCCAACGTGCAGTCTCAGGCGACTCTCTCAAAACCCCGCCAAGCAGGCACTAGTCACACTTACAGGTGAGGACAGCTGAGGTCCGGAGAGTTTAAGCGACTCGCCCAAGTCACAAAGAAAGTGTCGAGTCTAGGACTCCACTCCCAGCCCCACCCCGGAGCGTGTTCCCCACAGACACTGCTTCTGTGGCCTCTCTCGCACTCCGCTGGCGTTTGTCGGTGCGCACCTGCACGTATGTTCGAGGATTCTGTTGTTAAGATTACGGGGATTTTCTTTGGTCCATCCCAGCTTTCCCAACGGTTTCTGCTTATAGCAGAACTGTGTCCCTCAGGCCGCTGAAATGCCCCACAGTGGGTTGCTCATGGATGCAGTGGCAGCTACCGCTGCCAACAGGACAAGGTTCACTTGGCTTCTGCCAAGTCTCTCATACCTGAGGCTTCCTGAACAAAGCCGGCTGAAAACATGCACAGAGGGAGAAGGCCTGGCCCATGTCTTTCCTACATGCACTCGCATTTTCTAAATGCACACGCTGCCCCGCTGCCATGGGGCCTCAGGGCAGATGGACTGCATCCTGAATCAACCAGATGAAATGGCATAAAGTACAAGCAACGTGAACAGAAGAAAGCAAGAAAGGAAAACGAGCTTTGCAGAGTAATGGAAAAGCTAGAGACGGGCCCATTGAATGGCATGGAAAGATGTTTACGAAATATTGTTACGTGAAAAAAACAAGTCAAAAAACTGTATGGATTGCTCAAGACCAGCTTCACTTAAATACATGTGTAGAATATGTATGTGACTATAGATACTTAGGTACAGATCTATAGGTATATACGTATGTTTATTTGATTATTAAATATGCATTTTATTCAATGTCTCTATGAAGGGAAAGATACACAGATGTGTGTGTGGGTGCATATATACATTCACACGTGTGTTCATATACATTGTATAATAGTCGTAATCTCTGAGTAATAGGGTTACCACTGATTTTTTCTTTCAGTATTTTCTAGATTTTTCTATAATGAAGTTATATTCCTTTTATGAAAATAAGTTTATAAAGTAAAAAATAAAAATAAAGGCATGTGCCTTCCTGGAGCTCTCATATAATGTCGATTCACAGTTTTGAGAGCTTCTGTGTGTATGGGAGGACCACAAGGCAACGGCAGTGCCCCCATCCACACCAGGACTCTGTCTCCAAGCTTCACAGGCTCCCTGCCAAGACAGCAACCAGCTCTGAAAGCCCTCTCTGGCCCAAGCGAGGCCCCTTCCTAGTCTGCCAACGCAATCAGGGGACAGGAGCCCAAGGTCTATCCACTTGCAGACAATCATGTCTAACTGGAAAGGATGGATAAAGCCCGCCAGTGTGAAAAATCCTCTGCAGAGAATGGTGAAATGAAAATATCACATAATCTCAGACCTGAATTCCCCAGATAAAATGTGGCATCATCACTAAGTCTCAGCTGACACTGGGAGAGGCCAGACTGCAAGTAGTCAGGACCTGGGGATCCAAGAATCCAACAAGGTGGCGAGAGACTAGTGGAGGACGCCATGGCAGAAACAAGCGACATCCTAGAGACATGGTGGGCAGGTACGGACAGACCTGAGGAGCTAACCGTCATGGCATCAGGAGACCCTGACGGCTCCCCATAGGCAGAGACCCCAGTTGCTGGACACACAGTATCTGTGAGAGGGATTCCAATCTCCAGGTCTGAAAAACACACCATTCTCTTTAGAACTGTGCTCATTAAGGACAGAAAGTATGCGTTGCTCCTGTCTGTGTCCCCCAGTGCCTGGCCCTGTGCCGGCACAGAGAGGCCCCTGTGGAACCTGCAAAATGGCAGACAGCCCCAGACACACTCCTCAAATACACTCCTGCCATCCCGAGAAACCTCATGTATAAGTTAGGAAGTAGAAGCCATTGTCACTACCTGCCAGAAGTTCAGTCTACCCTGGCTCTTGGACACACAGCACAAAAGCGAGTTCATTGCCCATCTCCCTCAACCTCTGGCCTCTCAGGATTCAGACCTGATGATCCTGAAAAAAATGGCCAATTTATGCAATGGATGCTTCTAAAAATCCCCACTTCCCACTAGCTCCCATCATCCTCACTCCATGCTCCCTCTAATCTACCCCCTGCAACTGACGGAATCATAGAATGTTACAAGCAGAGGGGAACTCGGAAGCCCCTTAATCCAAACCCCTCCGATTATAGAGGACAAAAGTGAAGCTCACAGGACATCCAAAGATAAATTAGAGTACAGGCAGGGCTAGAACCAGATTCCTACACCATGCCATGATGCCTCCCAAAATACATATTGCAGAGGCCAGAAAATGGACTGGGTCTCCCTTGCTGGGAGCAGACCAACAGCATCAGCCTCCCTGGGAGCCTGGCAGAAAGGCAGCATCTCGGGCCCTAGCCCAGACCCATCAAGTCAGAATCTGCATCTTAGCAAGATCCTTCCCAGTGCTGCACATGCACGGTACAGTTTGAGAATTTCTGAACTAGAGAATTCTCTCTCTAATCCACCTGCACAGTCAGGCAGGAAAGAATCCTTTCCTCTCCATGCCCACCCCTCACTTTTCCCCAACCCAACAGAGTACCTGGAAATTGATGGCAATAAAAAACAAAAACAAAAACAAAAACATGCTCCCATTTCTAGTCAGCGCATGCTTCTCCCCCATCCACGGGGAGTCTTTGCAAGGCACTTAAACCTCTCCGATAAGCAAACAGCACAACCGCGCATGGCAGAACAGGTGGCAGATCGCTGGTGAGGGCCCGGTGAGCCACAAGCGGGCTGGGTCATTAAACACTGCAGGTGTACAGGTGTGGCAGCCAGCCCGCAGGCAGAGGATGGGGAACGTGGGGCACTCAGTCATGTCGCCACTGGAGCGTGGTGTGGGAGGGGCGAAGAAGGAGAGTGCCCAGCACCTCTCTCTCGGTCCTCCACCCTTAAGCCAACTCACTGATGCCTGACCTCAAGCAAGTAGCTCACCATTCCCTAAGCTCATATAAGAAACAGGGACAGCAACTCTTGCATCACATGTTCATGGTGAAAATCAAATGAGAACATGTAGGTAAAGTGCCAAGCAGAGTGCCAGAGACATAGTAGGGCCAGTAAATGAGCACTTTCCCCACCATATTTTCAGCCCTCCACCCACTACCCATCTCTTAAGTCCCAGGGCTTGAGTTCTGCCGCAGAGAGGCCGGGAGCCCACGGCGCAGTTCACAGCCTTGGCTGCCCATTGAAATCTCCTGGGCAGCTTTGGAAACTACCCTGAGATTCTGACTTACTGACTGGGGGCATAGCCCAGCCACTGGAATTTTTAAAAGATCTGCAGGCGATTCCAAGGGAGGACCAAGGCTGTGAACCACAGCTATAATGGGACCTGTGGATTATCACAGCTTTTCTGAATGGAGCAAAGATCATAGTTATTTCTCTCCTCACAACATTAATTGAGTGATTACTACATGGCCAGGGACTATGCTAATTGATTTCTATACATAATTTCATTTAATCTCATAAAATCCTGTACAGTAAGGATTTTCCCTCACATTTGTCAGCAGAGAGCATGGAGGCCCAGAACGGTTAATACGTCACCGTAAGTCCCGCAGCTCTCTAAGCAGTAGAACTGGGGCTCCACGCCAGGCTTCTCTGGCTCTAAACTTCAATGAGCCCCAGTAGCATAACTGGGGAAGAAATCTTAGCAGTGTGGCATGGAAAAAGAAGGCATGGGATTGGCCAGATCTGCACAAAGTGACGGGTAAAGAAAGAGACAGTAAGGGGAAAAGAGGACCGGATACCCACGGCGAGATCTTAGGGAAAGGCAGGCCAGCCTCGTGTCTTCCTGTCCATGATGGACCACGGGGGTAGGAGGAAGGAAGCAGTGTCTGCAAAGAGCTGTCACTGGAGGAGAATGTTCTCCTCCAGAACGTTCCTGTCTCTATCTTACAGGCAATCAACAGGCACTAGAAGGAAATGTCCCAGATCACATGTCTCATCTCAGTAGTGACGGTGCTGGGGTGCTGGTGGCTAGGGGAAGAGCTCCAGGTTCCAGCCCTTCGAGTGCAAAGCCCAAGGTGCCCGGGGATACTCGTGCACCCCGTGCCTCAGGCAGGCTGCTGACATGAGTGCTGCCGCGGTGAGCAAACCCAACACTGTCTCCTGGGAGTGGTGAGCACTAATCAAATACTGCCGCCAATAGCTATGCAAAGTGCTGCCGCAGGAAGGAGCGTGAAGTGCCTCCGTCCTTGGGAACATGGAGTATTAGTGCTGGAGTGGAGTCCCGTAGCACGGGGAGGCTGAGGATGTGGCGGGGGCCAGACCCTCCCGGGCCGGCACTGCCCTGTTGGGGTGTCGGCATTTATCCTAAGAGCAGGTGGAAGCCTGGAGTGTCTGGAGCAGGGAGAGGGACACAACCCAGTTTCCATTTCGAAGCGATGACTCTGTGGCTATGACTGCAGAGCAGAG
Source organism: Propithecus coquereli (assembly GCF_000956105.1). Taxonomy (NCBI): domain Eukaryota; kingdom Metazoa; phylum Chordata; class Mammalia; order Primates; family Indriidae; genus Propithecus; species Propithecus coquereli. The sequence continues at coordinate 11,329,070 of NW_012144967.1, forward strand.
AATGCACCAAAGGGCCAAGGGAGGTCTGGCTGGAAAGCTGAGGCGGGAGCCCCAAGAGCATGGAGGGTGGCGATGTGCCGAGAGGGAGGGGGCAGCTTCAGGAGATGCTTGGGTCACAGTGACAGGGCTGAGGCTGCACAGGGCAGGGAGGGACAGGGCGGTGGCAACTGAGCAAGGAGAAGAAGGTGTCAGGAGTGGCTCTCAAATCTCTGGCTTACAGGACGGTCACTGAGATACAGAGGATGGTGCGGGGTCACCAGGCGTGGCTTGGAGCACAATGGCCAAGGTGTCTATGCAGGCCGCTGCTGTACACCTGCACACCTGCCTCAGCCGCCTCTCTGAGCCCGGGCCGAGCTCTCCCGTGGCAGGCGGCTAGAGTCACGGCCTCGGGTGGAACAGGGAAGTGGGGTTTCTGTGGGCTATGCTGCACTGCTTTCCACAGTGCGTTGTCCTTGGACAGGCAGAGAGCAGAAAGGGGTGGGGGAGTGGATTAGAGGGCCAGGACCAGGGCCACAAAAGGTCCCATCAATCTGCAGCCACCTGTCCACCTGAGGCAGATAAGCAGCTTATTAACTGATAAGCAGAAAGGGTGAGGCTGTCAGCCTGGGAGTTTGCCTCTCGCGGGTCTGTGGGCAAGCAGGAGGCCCTCAGATGACAGCGGGAAACGAACATCTGTCAAGCGCTCTCTGCAGGTCCCTGGGATGGGGCCCCTTCAAGGCTCCCGGGAGCCCTGGGTCTCCTATATTCTGACTTTCAAATGCATAACAGTGACCAAGAGCATGGCTGTGAAGCCAGACAGACCTGCTGAGCCCGCACAGAAGCCTAGGGGCATGTGAATCTCAGCTTTCTCATCTGTAAAAATCAGGAGGAGAATACTGACCGCAGAGGGTTGCTGTGGGGACTCCTGAGGGGAGCAACAGTGGTGATTATCATGTCATCAGCTTCTTTCTATTTGTTGAGCAGTTATGTGCTCTGGGTACTGGGTTCATGTTCTGGTTTCCATTGTATGTCCATTATCTCGGTTAATCCAATGAGCAGCCCAAGCCTTTGAGATGTTACGTAAGGAACCAACATCTCAGGGCAAACTGGGCTCTCTATAAATGTCAGCCATTGGTACTTTTATAAAGGTCATGGCTGAGGGGACTGACGTTGCCCACATTGCTACCTGACAAAGCCACCAAGCTGAACCACCAAGCTCAGAGGCTGAATCTGGCCAAGTGGGGAGAAGGGAAGGGAAGCAAGGCCCAGTCCCCAACAGGCTTCCCTCTGCCTGCCACTGTCCCTGTCACCTCAGCCAGCCCTGTCCGCAGACAGGAGGAGTGCCAGCCTGGCTCCATGGGCTCTAAGCAGGGTGAATGTTCCACATTAGACATCTGGAAACTTGTGTGGCCATGGGGCAGAGCCACCAGAAAGTCTCCTGTCACAGCCTGGATCTGAAGGCTCTTGGGCACAGTAGTGGGAGACTCAGGACTCAGAACTGTCTAGCATGGTGGTCGGAGCCATTTCTATGCCGCCAGCACTCCCCTGCCTTCAAGAAAGTGAATCAGCCCCCTCGGCCTGAGCGCTGTCCACTCCCCCTGGCAGACCTGGCACCACTCGGGACTCCGATAAGCTGAGGCATCTGTGAGGTTCAGAGGGATCCCAGGATTTGTACCACCACCAAGAGCACGGCTGTGGCTATTCCTCCTTAGCTTGGGGTCTTGCAGGGACCTCTGGGCGCCTGATGTCCTGGGAACGGATTTTGAAATCATTCTTTCCCAAAGGCCAGAGAGAAATAAGACTGTAGCATGACAACTTTCCTCCCGAAGTCTGCATGCTGGCCAACCACCATTACCAACCAGGTAAGCCTGGGCTAACCATTGCGTGCTTTTTGCCTTGTTGGCACAACACGGATAATAGCTACTGTGCGGCACTGTTCTAAGGTTTAGGTTATGTCTGAAAAGTGTCAGGTAGGTATATAATAAGCACTCAATTAACTGTAGCTTCTGATACAGTGACCTGCTTCTTCAAATATAAGGAGCTCTTGGCAGCTCCTCTACCTCCTGATTAATTTTTTAAGGGTAACAGGTCAATCTACACTGAACTGAAACAATGGGGCCTGACACTATGGACTGCAGGCCAAATCTGGCCTGGCATGAATTTTTGTAAATAAAATTTTATTGGAACACAGTCATGCCCATCCATTTACATGTTGTCTATGACTGTTTTCATGCTACAACAGCAGCGTTGAGTGGCTGCAACAGAAACCATATGGCCAGCAGAGCCTAAAATATTTACTATCTGGCCCTTTATGAAAAAGTTTGCCAATTCCTGATCTATAACAAGGTTTCTCGAACTTTAAGGCACATCATAACCACCTAGGGTGTTTGTAAGAATACAAATTCCCAGGGCCTACTAGCGGAGGGAACAGATTTAGCAGTTGCAGCCCAGGAATCTGCATGTTAATCAGCCCCTGCCACCCTCCATGATTCTGAAGCGGGGGCCTGAGGACACACTATGAGGGACCCTAGTTTGTAATCCTAGGTGACACTGGAGCCACGGCTTTCCCCAGGAAGGGGCAGATGGGCCCGGGTGGGACAGGGAGTCAGCAGTCCGGGTCCACAGCGGGAGGGGAGGCTGCCATCCCCAGGAGCTCCCCTGCACTCCTGGGTCTCACCCCGCTTTGTTTTGTTTTTAAGGTTCAATATGGAACACTTGGGAGACGGAAAAAGACATGACAAAGGAGGAAATTAAAAAGCATCCACAATCCCACCACCCAGAGATAACGACGGCTGGGATCTGGCACCGCAGTCTGACCTATAATTCTACATGATCAAGTGTCTTTCCTAGGTATATGTATGAAAATATCTTCCCCTTATTTTACAACAACAAAAACTGGGATTAGAGAGACTGTATGGAATCTTTTCCCACTTGGAAATATATTGTAAACATTTCACATGTCAATAGATATTGCTAAAATATCATTCTTGGTATACAACTGTAAAAATAGGATGCTGCAGATCTCTACGAACTGATGTGAAAGAATCTCAAAGACAGATAACCCGGCACAGAACAATATGAATACAGGCTTGCGTCTGTGTGAAAGCAACAGGGAAACATACATCCTTGTATAAGCATTAACTATCGCTGGGAGGATAGGCAAGAACCTCTAAATAGTGGTTATCCTAGTAGCAGGAAATTAGGAAGACATTGAGATTTACTTTTTACTACATTATCTTTTATGCTATCAGGCTATCTTACCATTTGCATGTGTATTCTTTCAGAAAGATTGAAAATCTACTTCAAAAAATTATCGTTGGCCGGGCACGGTGGCTCACGCCTGTAATCCTAGCTCTCTGGGAGGCCGAGGCGGGTGGATTGCTTGAGCTCAGGAGTTTGAAACCAGCCTGAGCAAGAGTGAGACCCCGTCTCTACTAAAAATAGAAAGAAATTAATCGGACAATTAAAACTATATAGAAAAAAATTAGCCGGGCATGGTGGTGCATGCCTGTAGTCCCAGCTACTCGGGAGGCTGAGGCAGAAGGATTGTTTGAGCCCAGGAGTTTGAGGTTGCTGTGAGCCAGGCTGATGCCATGGCACTCTAGCCCAGGCAAAAAGAGTGAGACTCTGTCTCAAAAAAAGAAAAAAAAAATTATCGTTACGTTCTGCGTTGCATCATGTCATATAGATAGACCATTATGTACTTAACTAGCCACTTATTATTAGATACCTAAGTAATTCTAAAAGTCACCATGGGATATGTGTTCATACACACAAATACACACAGCCGTTCATGCTCATTAGGTTAAATTCTCAGAAGTGGAGTCACTGGGATATGGGCTTTCGTGATTTTAGGCTTTTAATAAAAATTCCAAGCCACCTTCCAGAAAGTCTGCCCCAGTGCACACACTGGGCAACAGCAAACGCGCGTATCCGTCTTTCCAAGCTCTTGGAGGGCCCCTAATTTCTGACGGTGCTCCTCCCCAGAAGGCAGCGAGCTCCACACACAGGCCTAACGGGCTGTCACGTCCCCCCTGCAAAGCAAGCGTGAAGCAGGAGCCAGTGCTGTTGGAGCCCTTGCGTCACATAATGGCTCATAATAGTGCCCAAACCCTGTCTGCTTTTCCTACAGGCCAGGCCAACAACGGGTGCCCCTCCACACCCCCTTGACTGGTCCAAGGTGAACGTAGTGTACTCAATTTACTTGGAAGGATTCACTTTGAAAGGCAGGTTCTGGAACCACCCGGGCTGGGTGCCCTCCTTGGGGCTTCCCGTCAAGGCCTGCTGACAGACAGACAGACAGCCGCTGGCATCCTTCCTCCCCTGCCTGGAAACAGGTCCGCACGGCTGCCGCAGCACAGAGCCCCATCTGAACTCAACATGCCCGTCAGGTAGAGAGGCTTGGCATTTCAGGGCTGATAAAGAAACCGCTCTGGGCTCCAGCCAACTATGCAACTCTTACTGCACGGTCCGTTGGAGCGGAGGGCAGGCTTCCAGCGTGCACATGGACTGTCGGAGCAGCAGGGGGAAAGGAATGGGATTTCAGCCACCACCAAAGGCAGTGTCTCGGGCGGCAGCCCGGTCAGGCAGCCCACCAACTTAACCCACAGGGCTTCCTCCGCCCGCTGCCTGACCTGCTCTCATCCACTCCAGGGCTGCCAGCCCAAGCTTTTCCAGTTTTATAGCCCCCAACATTTCCTTCAAGATCAGTTATGGGAGGGAGAGCAAACAAGATATGGAAGTTTCTAGAAGAAGAGAGGAATGGATGGCCTGTCCACTGCCTGCTGCCTCTCTGGGGTTCTGCCCCCAACCCTCTTCAGTAGGGAAGCAGCATTGAGGGACCTCACAACTGTCACTGAGGCAGCAGGACTAACAGGTGTCCTTGTGTGGAAGGAGGTGGCGGTTTGGTTTCAAACCAAGGAAGCCACTATAGAACCAAGGAAAGGAGAGAGGCTTGTTTACCCAAAGAGGATAGAACTGAAATGCCTTTGAAGTCGTGGTTACAGTTTGTAATCTTACAGTCACAAAATCCCAGCCAGTAAGCATTTGAGGCAGGTTCATTTGCTAATGTCACACAAGAACAAACACAACGCAGAGAGGTGACCTAAGTCCCCAGGTCATAGGCCTGAGGTTTTCACCAATGGCTTAGGCCCTTGTCACTCAAAGTTTGGTCCATGCGGCAGCATCTTCTGGAAGCTGGTAAGAAATGCTGACTCTCGGGCCTTCCCCAGACCTGTTCAATCAGAGACTACATTTTAACAAGACCCCCAGAATCCTCCAATATTCACGTGCACATTAAAGTCTGAGACGCATCGTCCATGTTATCACCCATTGTTTCTATACAGGTGTAGCCTGGTGGTTCCCAAACCCTAGTGAGCACTCAGAACCATCTACAGAGATCACTGTTCCCCACTTCACCTAGGCAATTGCATATTTAACAAGCTCTCAACGTGATCAGACAAGCTAGTCTGCAGACTACATAAGTGACCTGGGGACCCAGTGAAATATGCAGATGCATATTGGATTTAGACCATTGGTCCTCAACCTCAGCTGCACAATGAAATCACCCAAGGAATTAAAAAACAGTGCCCATGCCTGATTCAGCTGATCTGGGATATGGCCTAGGTTTGGGGATTTACATAATTTCACCAGGTGTCTGAAATGTGTGGCCAAGATTGAGAAGCATCGATTCAGAGTGAACTCATTTAAAACCTGGTTTTGATACTTACCAGCTACGTGACCTTGAGCAAGTTAACCACCGTGAGCAGCTTCCTCACCTTTCAAATGGAAATAATAGCCATCTATGAAGACTCAATATTATAAGATATATTAATATTACACATCTGGAGCACAGCAGTACTCAATAATTTTTTTTTATTTCAGCACATTACAGGGGTACAAATGTTTAGGTTACATATATTGCCTTTGCCCCGCCCGAGTCAGAGCTTCAAGCGTGTCCACCTCCTGGACAAGGTGCACCGCACCCATTAGGTGTGTATATACCCATCCCCTCCTCCTCTACTACCTGCCCGACACCCGATAAATGTTACTACTATACGTGCACATAAGTGTTGATCAGTTAATACCAACTTGATGGTGAGTACATGTGGTGCCTGTTTTTCCATTTTTGTGATACTTCACGTATAGAATGGGCTCGAGCTCCATCCAGGGTAACACAAGAGGTGCTAGATCACCACTGCTTTTTGTCTCCCATTCTCTTCCCCTACTATGAAGAAAAGTGAAAAATCAGCTGATATTTTTGTCTTTACCCCAAATCCCAGCTTCTCTCTTTAGGAAGTGCAGAGATCCCTGTTTCCTTCATCCCTATTGAGGACTAGATAAAGGAGCTAGGACCTGAAACCATGCTGGATTTTGTACTCAGGAGGCAGAACTGGCTTCATGGACCTGTGACCTGGCTCCACACTCAGAAGAGTCCTGCCTTTGGGGTTTAATGCTCTGTTGTGGCTCTCTTGAAATTCTACTGGTTTTTGAACATTTTGCGCTGGGCCCCATGAATTAGGAAGCCAGTCCTGTTCGGAAGGGAGCCCAAGAATCTCTCTGGCTTGGGATAGCAGAGTTAACACAAGAGAAGAGGGTAGAGAAGTGGGCACTGAAGCAACTTGGTTGGCCCCTCTCTAAGCACACTAGGGCAGTGGGGAAGAGAGAAGAGAGTGTTACTAACCCTTCCGAGTGCAAGGCCAGAGACAGAACAGCCTGGGGCTCCTCCTTCTTTCCCCTGGAAGCTCCGGGCCTGGAACAGGTAGCAGACACACCTGGTTGCTAGAACTGCAGCTGGCTGAAGGATACTATTGCCCCACCTGCAGTACAGCCCTCTCCACTCCCCTGAGCAGCTCGTTCCCCATGATGAACATGGTGGGTGACAGGAAACCAGGGCTGGGATTTGCAGCAGTTGGCTTGATGGCTGGTGCTTCCGGCATGTGTTTTCCCCCCCAGTCCAGAAACGTGTTTCCCAAATAACAGTTGTTTTGATCTCTCTGCTTTGCTGCCTATAGTTTCCAGGGCTGCTCTTTGGACATCTTAAAGCTGTCTACAGAGTTCATGGGAGAATGGGCTGCATAAACACAGAGCTTGGGCACCACAGCCATGGGATAGCTTCTCATTAGCCAAAGTTCATGACCATGCCTCCTTCTGGGCACGTGAAAGCTCCCAAGACCCAGAGGAGAAGATGCATAGAGAGAAAAATGTGCCATCAGAGCAGTTTCTGCAACTCGACTTTGCAGGGGTGAAAACCATCTTGGGCAAAGAACAACGTGAGAAAGTCAAAGCTGACAGCCCCTCCCCTCTCCTCGCTTCTTCTATCCTGGTACCACGACACAGCATGCTGCCTGGGGCAGTGAGCAAGTATGTCACTATGGCTTGTGATGGATAATAAAATACTAAAGTTTGTGAATTTTAGTTTGGATTTGCTTTTATTCCTAATTTTAAAAATCCCAGTTGCTACCTCATCTTCTGATATACTTTTCTTAGGTGTGAAATTACTGCGAGAGCCAGCACTTTTGGAAAAGGCTGGTCACAACCACAGTAGGGCGTAAGGCATGGGACTGTCATCTGTCACATGGGTAGCAGGGAACAAAAGGTTGAGAACTCCTAAACGGAGGGAGCCAAGGGCTGTTAACCCTGTGGGAGCCAGTCGCAGTAACACGGATCAGTGAGCACTGTGTTCTGCTGCCAGTTAAATGAATCTGAGAGGCCATCGCTTTGGCTACAGAGCCAAACATATTGGCCATCCTTGGCCCTGCTGAACAGGACATAGGGGCCTGCCAAGAACAGCCAGCTAGCAGGTATCCACAGAGGAAAAACATTTGGTATCAGACTCTATTTCCAAGGACTTCCCTCCAAATAGGAGAGTCAGTATTGGAGAATAGTTGGCTCCCTGGGGCCTCCAGAGTGAGGCATGAGGACAGGAGAACGAGAGCAGTCCAGCCTTCAGACTACCAGTGGTGACCCTGCGGGATTTCCATGATGATTCACTATACACCTGTGAAGCCCCCGCAAAGGACAGGGCAGCGAAGCCATGCCAGAGAAATACACGTGGCCTTCCAGCCTTCTCCAAGCTCCAGGCGCCACATTCTAGAATTCACTCATCAATCGGGCAGAGCTACGTCTGCAGCCAAAGCCTCTCCATTGAAGTCCAAAGCAGAGAAAAAGGGAAGGAGAGGGCCCCTGGCTTCCATTAATGTATGCCCTGCCTGGGCATAAACATGTCACAGACTTAACCTATTTAATTTAGACTCGGCCAAATACTACGAGTGTTTGGGGGCATAGGTGGAGCATCTGTCAAAGTGTCGGAAAAGAGGGGAAGGGCTTGCAAACATTTGTTAGGAGAATACGAGCACCTTAGGATGAGGACACAGGAGAGAAGCCAGAAACCACTCTCAAAATGGTGTTCCAAGAGTCATCTTACACCAGGAGTCCCAAGAGTCCCAAGTATACGATTATTGCAGGGGCCAGTGGTGCCTTCCTCCCACACACACCTCAATTTGGAGAAGGAAATAGAAAAAGAAGTCAAGAAGAAAGAAAATGAGGAAGAAAGAAGAATGGACATATTTCAGGAAGCGGTGAAATCCAATTCCTTTCCCCAGTTTCATTTCTGCCTTGCACTGCTCTTGGCTTCCAATTCCCTGTTAAATAGAGGTCAAATAAGCATTTTTCGCAAGGCAAAAGAAGTTGTCTTACTCAGTGACACCAAGAGTGCCCTCCTCCAGGGTCCAGGCCTCTTTTCAATCATTTCCTATTGCCAAACCACCTCCTTGCACCAACTCCCCTACCTGTGCCATGGCCGCAGGCGCAGGGACACTGCCCCAGCTGAGGAAGAAACGCCAGGTTAGAGCGCGCAGCTTCAGGAGCACAAGGTCCCTCCCACCTGCACCTCCCTCCACCTGGAAGGAGCCCTTCCCAGTCCAGTGCTCCAGGGTTAGGAGAGAAGCAGAAATGACTCCTTCCCAAGTCTAATCATTCCCTTAGCCAAGCGGTTAAACCAGAAGGATAACAAGACCATTCAACGCGGCAACAGCCCCTGAGATCTTTTGGCAGGAGCCAGTCTGTCCCAATCAAGACTCTGGCATGATTCTACAATCCACTCAGAGGACAGTTACCATCTGTTTATGGAAAAAATGTTAATAACCCCCAATCATAATCAAATAGGCAACCACTTTACTTTAAGTACCTATTAACTAAGGCTAATTGACAGTGGAACCATCCCGCATGCTCATCCACAGGCCGTCGGAGGCACCAACACACATCCAACCATCAGGCTGAAAGGCATGTGGCGCCTGAGGAGTCACGTGATGCTTAAGCATCACCGGAAGCCCAGCAGCAGTTCCTACTCCCCTTCCCTCCCAGCCTTCCACTTCCGCGAGCAGCCTGCAGTAGGGCCCGAAGGAGACAGAGGAAGTCTTCTCAGCCTCTCCTCATTCAGCTCGTGCCTTTCCCCAAGGCCAGCTGTGTCCCAGGTTGGAAAAAGGGGATTAGTAAGAGAAATTTTTGAAAGCCCCGTCCAGGTGGGACAGCACTCGGACAGAGCACCAGAACGATGGAGCTGATGTATGCACAATTCAGCCTCGTTTCCCAGGCCTTCCCGGGCTCCCTGCACAAACCAGGTAGGAGGGGAAGCAGGGCCGGCTCTGTGCTCAGGCACACCACTGCACTTCTCTGGGTCTCGGTTTCGCTGGTTGTACAATGGGGACATTCTCCTAATAGGCCTAACATCTATTTCAGCTCTAATAGCCCATTATTCTGTGTCCTCTGTGGGAGTATGAGGAAGCCAAGCAATAGGAAGTTAACTCTTATGGTATCACGGATCTAAAAGTATTTAAAGATACCCACGAGGTGGTAACGAGGAAAAGAGGCCAAATAACGTATCTTCTTTTCACAGGCTGTAAAAGACCCATACACTTGCTTCTTCCTCCATGAAATAATGATACTCATCTTATATGAAGACCCCAGGGCATGTTTTATTATTGTTCCGACGTGCCAGCCTCTCTTGCCTGGTTATTGGTCTAACTACCGTGTGAAATGAAGACGGTGCCCTCGCTGCGGACGTGGGCAGCGGAGCAGCCAACGTGAAGGCGGTTAGGGCATTTGCATCACCTTGGGAAGCATGTGGGGCTGCAAGGTAGGGAGTTCTAGACCCAACTCGGCCCAACCAGACTGCGAAACTAGAGTGAGGCACTTCCTTTTCTGGGCCCCAGTCTCTTCATCTATAAATACGGACACAGGAGGGCCCAGTTAGACCATTGTCATTGTCTTTTGATGTCTCATTTAAAAATATTTTGAGAGGAGGAACTTGGCATTCCAGGCTCAGGATGCATTGGCACAATATAACTAGCTGTTAAAATAGTAAATATTTTCTATATTTCTGTACCTCCAATAAATAGCCTCTGCCCTGAGCCCCACCTCCCCACCAGCCTGACCACCCCATGACCTGCCATCGGAGTTAAGGCCTGGCACAGCGGGGACTGTCCAGAGCCCTGCTCCAGCAGGGGAGCTGACTGTCTGCCCGGGCCACACCGAATACTTCACAGATCACACCCGCTGTCCTAAGGCAGTGCACTGCAGCAGCAGCAAAAATAAACCTCCACTGTATGCTCAGCGCCCTTTTAAAACCTTTGTGATTCCAACAGAAGATGAGCTCACACCCTAACGCGACCCCGCTCCCCAAGCCAAAATGTTGATCAACGAGATGGCATTTGATAAAAGTAAAGAGGAGACTGAGATGAAGCATTTCCAGTTCGTTTCCATAAGAGCTGGTTAGTACATTCGTCTCCTATAAAGAGGTGTCCAGTGGGATTTCTACACATACCAATGGGGAGCGATCTCCAACACACAACAAGTAAATAAAGCAAGATGCATGTTACTCAGAGGATAAACATGTATAAATCAAAGCACACACAACATAGTGCATTTTGTAAATACACACATATACATGCATGTGTGCATGTCTACATAGGAATATATATCGACATATGTGTGTATGTACATATACATGTAGGTAGAAGTGTAAAAATGAACTGGTTCCCAGCTGTGACCACTCGTTTGCCATGTGGAAGAGGCAGTTGCTAATTTGGCAGCCTGGGAAATGCATGAGTTTGCCTGGGGGGAAGCCATCAGGGGAGAGACAGCAGAGACATAGAGGGGCAGAGATACAGGGAGGAAGACTTAACACTAGCATACTGGAGGATGCACTCTAAATTCAGGCTGACGGCTGCTGGTGGAGACAGAAGCGGGAATGGGCCCAGGGGTGGTGGTTACGGTGGTTCTATAATAGGTTTATCAGTCATATTTTATCTCTTCCAAGAAGAAAGCATTAGATATAAATATAAAACAAAACAGTAACAGTTGCATATTCTGGGTGGAAGAAACACAGGTGTTTGTTATATTAATCCTTGCATGTTTCTCAGAAGGAAGTAAAGTTCACCTTAATAGGCCTTGCTCATCTACACACGGTGTTTCCAGGCCCTCAGATGGGGGTGGTGGGAATTGTTTACGGATTTCCCATCATCCCCACCCTGCTTCCCACTGCCCAGACATCTCAGATTTCCAAATTAGCCCTACCTAACCCATTGCTGATATACAAGCTGTGCTTTTTTTACGATTAAAGTTAGAGCCATTCATTTCTAAGTTCAACAAGCATTTGTCAAATGCTGTGTGAAGTTTCAGGCACACTGGGCTGAGCGATCCATGGTTTCTGCTATCAGTTGCTCCTGGTCTAGCAGGACACAGAGATGGTGTGTGAGCAGAGACACAACAGAGCACTGGGATTAGTGTATGATAGAGGAGTTTTTACTATATATTGTGTGGGACAAAGGAGGGCATGATTGAGTCTTAGGAGGGCAGCCCTTCTTGGAAGGGCAAAAAAAGGAGCCCACAGAGGTTTATATACAGAGGAAAGAAGTGGGAAGTGGCTCCCATGGAGTCTTCTTTATATGCCAACTACACAGCCATCTCAACACTCGCAGCAGCCCAGTGAGGCGGGTAGTCGCATTCCTGTTTTGAATTTGAGGAAGCAGAGACCCCGAGAAGATAAGTCACTTTGCTGAAGCCCAAGAGCAATTAAGTGGCAACACGATTCTCGCCTAGATTCAAAAATTCAAAACAGAGAGCAGGGCAGACGTGAAGAGATGAGGGTCTGTGAAAGTCAGAGTTGGAGGACTTCTGGTACCCATGCAGTCACTCATTTTCCTGGGCCGAGATGCTCACTGGCAGTAAAAGATCAAGGGTATATGCAGCTCGAGGCATTTGCTCTGTTATCCTAAAATGAGACCTAAACACGGTTGGGCTTAATAAAGACCAGAGAGATGCAGGCTTAATTCTCGATTACGTGAGTCTTAGACACACCATCTCATCTTGCCTCTAAGTCCAGCGTAACTTCTTTAAGGTGCCGGACTTTGGAATAGAGGACGTTTCACTTCCATCTACGTGGACCTGTTCTCCTGGCCCAACTGGGGCCGCACAAAGCAGTTCAGCCTGGGAGCGGGGAGCAGGGGCAGGGAGAGGCTCCAAGGACAGCTGAGGGGAGGCGCCGCCCTGGGTGCTGCCTAATCCATCCGACACGGGGACACGCTGTTCCAGAAACCGGATGACAATTAATAGGAAAAATCTGCTCTCACAGTACTGCCAAGCCTGTCGTAGGGTCTCAGCTGGTGGTGCGCCTCCTCGGGAAAAGAACAATAATGCCCCATTCTTCCCTTTGGTCAAGGCCCTGATGTTTTCTCAAGTGGAAGGAGGAAGAACTAGGAGGGTTCCTCCTATGGTGGGAAAACTTTGCACAAGCAATAGTGCCAGTCCTCAAAGCCAGGAGCCCAAGGCTTATCCTGAGATTGAAGGCTGCAAGCTCATTCAGTGGTCAGCCCATCTTCTAGACCTATGAAGCCCTGTTTGACATGTGGTTGAGTGTTGATAGATAAAACATCTCCCATCAAGTGCCTCAGAGTGGTCTGATTTTGTTTAAGTCACCTGGCCTCAGGCCAAACTTCTATCCCCTCTTTATAATTTGCCTGTGCATGTATTTCTCTTGGTCAAAACAGTTCAAATGATTCGAGAAAACCTGGCTTGCCTTACTGTGCCTTGTTCAGGTTCGTCAAGAGCAGAGAGTGCAGAGGCAGGAGGCTTTGGGGAGCTTGGCAGTCTGGCCCCGGGTTTGCTGCCCTTCTAATCCTCTCTGGGTATCTGCCCATTTATCAGTGTTCTAAATGTTTAAGGGAGTCATAAAGTCTTTTGGGAATATAATAAAAAATGTGAACCAGTTCTGTTCCCTGTACGCTCAACCCCCTGCCATGTACAGACACTCACACGGTTGCATATAGGTTCAGGGGATCACTGTCCTTGTGCATGTCATTCATGCACTCTTTAGTCCCTGGGCACCAAAGCCAGGACCCCTGATGCTCATGCAACACAGCCAGAGAAATTCATCTTTCTAGATTCCACAGTCTCACCAGAAAACACCAACCTGAATCCCAGCTCAGCAACCTGATGGCTTGTCAAACCTCTCATGGTCCCTCCGTGCTCACCCCCACCCAACATCAGCCATACATGGAAACCCCAGCTGGGAGTATATCTTGAAATTCAAGTTTCTGTTTGGGAACTGGTACCCAGCCTCATTTGAGCCATTTGGTCACATCCATCTCTGGGACCAGGCAGGTGGATGCTAATTCACCATGTTAACCCCTTTCACACCAGTCCCCTTACCCAAGCCTTGGAAGGGAGCCACATCCCACCACCCCACCCGCTACGATGGGTGGAATACTCTGTGTCATGGAAGCTGGCCAGCAGATTTAGAAATCATGTTGCTCTTGGCACCAGTTCTGGGACTCTGTGCAGAGTTACGTGCCGAGATGCCACTGCATGGGTAGTTTTTCAATCTCAGAGTCTACCGCCCTCCATCTCACTGTGCTAATGGCTTCCAACACAGCTCCAAAGACGGGCGCGGACAAGAGAAAAACCACGTCCTAAAACCAGGAGTCCCTCTACCCACCAATAATGAAAAGAAGCCTAAGTCCCTCTTCATCTCCCCTCAAATCCAACTTCCTTCCCAAATTACCCTAATTGCACAAGTCCATCTAAACAATGGTTATCAGCAAAGCAAAACCATGTGGTCCCGAGTTTGGTTCCCACAGATCCAAACCCTGCCTTTGATCCATAATTGCCAAGATCAAGGGTGCAGACAGGAGTCTCCACCAGGACCACTTAGACCCCACGATCAGAGGCCCTCCTGGACAGCAAAGGGAGACGAAAACAGCATCTTTTGATCAAAAGTAGCCAAGTTTTCCCCCGTGACACCCTAGAAAATGAAAATCCCACCTTACCTTTCATTCCAAATTTGGACCGGCGACCATACTTGTTGATCATGATGAATAGAACCACCAGCAGGACACAGGCGAAAGCAGCGAGCCCAACTGCAATGGACACCTGTCAGAGCCAAAGCCAGACGGTCAGGACTGGTCCCCAAAAACCCAAGTGCCTTAAAAGCAACGCGTGTGCCCAGATGAGAACCGTCCTACTGTGGTGGCGACTACAGCCCTCTCAGAACTGTGCTACTGAGCAAGGCCTCTAGGAGTAATTTGTGAGACCCCCAGAACATTATAAAATACATAAATTTCCCAACTTGATTAGAGGCAGTTCCATCAGTTCCATGATTCAGTAGTCTGAGCCCTTCTCACCTGGGGTCATCCTGAGTCAAGAGATGCAAAAGCAAGGCTAGAGAGGCTTCTCTTATTGTTTCAATCAGCAAACAAATTCTGCATCTTCACATTGGAATTCTTCACGTAATATCCCCATCCAGGAAGGAAGGATAGTCCTATCCTGGACTCTAAAAAGACTCCTTTCCTCTCTTCCCCAAAGAAATCTCAGACTCTGAGAGAGTAGGGGTGGGGCTCTTGAAAACCTACCAGAGGAGATGCCCTGAGCAACGTGGGCTTCTGTGGGAGGCTGGTGCAGTTAGCAGCCTCCGCAAGCAGGCCCAGCTGGGCTCCTAACAGGCTGGGGATTCTCCAGCTGTTCTCTCCTGAACCCCAGGGCTTGCAGCAGATCCTCAAAGACTTTCCCAAACAATGAACTAGTCCCATCAAACAAGGAAGGTTTAAACACCTGAATGGAGTTCATTCATCACTGCTTTTTCTCTGCCATATAGACGGAGGTTCCAAGAAAGATAATATTTGGGAAACTCAGCAACACAAATGAAGTCTGAAATCTACTACACTAGTCAACATGCTCCTCTTGACCAAGAAGTCACTCACCCCGAAAGTGTCTTCCTCTGGCTTGTGGGTCACAGTGATAGGAGGTGTGGGGCTCACTTCGTCGACTGAAAACCAAACACGAGAGGAAGAAGGCAGTTAGCTCACTAGCCAGGGAGGCTCAGCCACAGTCCCCGCCCAACTCCCAAGCCCCCGGAGACTTCCTGCTGGAGAACATCCTCAGGAAGCCGGGCTCTTACAGCCTGCCGTCCACGGGCTGTGCAGGAGTCCCCAGAGGCAGGTCCCTGTCTGGCCACCTGACTGGTGCTACAGTCAGGACAGGCTCCCTAAAGAATCAAAAACGTCCACACCCGTCTCCTATCCCCACCCCAGAGAACATAATGTAACCTGGGCAACATGGGCCATGAGCTATGGCGTGGAAAGGAGGAAAATGGTTTGGGATCCTGGCCAGGGTCTGGATTAGGCAAATTTTACTGGTGATGGCAGCTGTTGCTGACACTCTGCGACTCCTTGCCATAGGCATTCCTTCTCCTCTCCCATGCCCCTTCTCTTCTCCTCTCTACTCCTCTCTGAGATCCAGGAAGCCTGTGGCCCCATAAACAACCCACTATCCATCCCTCTCACACTGATTTCAGAACACAGTGGCAGCTCAAGTTAAAACACAGAACCACCTGACCAGGGAACACCACCTTCATACAGCAGGGCCGGGAGAGAGAGCCAAGTATCTACTTGTCCCCCATCTAGAATCACCAATTCAGAACTCTCTGAAGGTACATTCTGAGAGATCACAAGTCCTCTAAGATCAAGGACAACTAAAAGAATCACAGGTGATTTTACGTCCATGCCAACAGCCAGGGGAGTTCCTAAGCAGCCTTGTCTACACCCCTGGGCCAGACAGTGGGCAGAAATGGCAGCAACTACTGCTGCTATTCCCACCTCTGTGGGGAGGAAAAGGAAAAGGAATAAACATAGGTTTTCCCACAGTCCACAAACAAAATCCCAAATCCTTTTAGGACTGCCTGGCCCTAACACCAAATCACTTATACGCTGAGCCTCAATAATTCCATTCGAGGACACATGAGCCTATCGGGAGATCTTGTAGGTCACAGCTCTACACGACATGGGTTCTGGCCAAATTCTCAAGATCTTGAAGCAGGTGAAAAACACTAGCAGCTTTATGGGCTCCATAGTCTCTGCAAGAACAACTTAGAAGATCAACAGAGTTCTATAGGGCTGGGCTCGGTGGCACACACCTGTAGTCCTAGCACTCTGGGAGGCCAAGGCGGGAGGATCCCTTCAGCTCAGAAGTTCAAGACAAGCCTGAGCAAGAGCGAGACCTTGTCTCTATTTAAATTAAAATTTTTTTAAAAGGAAGAATTCCAGCAAGGCACATGAAACCCCACATCCACCCTGACACAGGACCCTTTTATCTAGGCAGGGACCCACAAAGTGGTCAGATCTTGGAAAACTCCCTAGGGGAAACTAAGGCATAGAGTGATTACCCAAGAAGCATTTCTACTCTCCAATTCCTTTTCCCAGTTCACTCAGAACCCTCAGCTGCCATGGGCTGTGGATGATGTAGAATAGGAGAGAGAGCTATTTGGATTCAGTAGTTATCAAAAGTAGCAGAATGTGTCAGTTTTAAAGCAAAAGGTAAAGCAGACTTACCCAAGATAAAGGTATCTGTGCTCTCTGTTAAAAAAAAAAAAAAAGGACAAAGAGATAATTAACAAATGTAATAAAAACTAGAACAGACACACTGTATGATCCTAATAGCTATGATCTCTTCCATCCACCATGACCCCTTGTTCCCATAGCAACTGACAAACTAAAATCCTTGGCATATGACCCCTCTCTCCACGCTACACTACCTCTGCAGGAGCTGGTCCTCCAAACGGAGAAAGACTAAGAGATAAAGATCCGGGTTTCAGGGGAGGTGGCCCACGGAACTAGAAACCAAACTAGTTTCGCTATGAGATGGGGAATTAAATCCAGACCCACTGTCTCCTCCACAGCCCCCTCTCCTTCAGGATGCAGAGTGCTAGGGATGGTGCAGCAGGGTGGGCTCCCCTGGTCCTTTGTTGAAAATGCCAGCTATGATCTCAAGATGAAACTCCTCGACTCTCTCTATGGAGGCAATTCTAGCAGGTCATTGAGAAGTTCTTGGGAATCCCTCTAGAATGTGCCCATCCCCCAGATGGAAATGTGTTATTTGATCTTTGGCCTCTAACAATAGCTCACCTCATAATGAAAACTAATCCTTATTGGACGTTGATTATGACCCAGTGACTGTGTTAAATCCTTTATGTACAAATCACTCAATCCTTACAGCCATGCTAGGAAGTGGGTAGCATCATTCACATCTTAACAGGTAAGGAAACAGGCTGATGCAGACTTAATTAATTGGATGCCACTCATCTAAGAAGGGATTAGAGCTGGATTCAAATCCAAGTCTGGGCTCTTGGCCATCCTGCCAGAGATGCTCCAACTTCAGCACCCAACAGAAACATCTGGAAGGTGGTCACTATCCTCCTCCAATAAAAGGAACAAAGGTTCCCTGGAGAAATGAATGATTTCAGGGCTGGAGCAGAGAAATTACAAGATGTGCCTGGAGCAGCTTGTGGTACCAGAAAATAAGAAAGTGCTCTAAGGTGAATGGGAGCCTGGACAGAGGATATGGGAGCCAATGTCAAGGGAGCTCCCAATGGCCAAATGTGGGACCATTTAAGCAACAAAATAATGATGGTCATGGATTGTCATGGACGGAACTGTGTCCCCAAAAACACATATATTGAAGCCGTAATCCCCAGTATCTCAGAACAGGATTGTATTTTGGGATAGCGTTTCTAAAGAGGTACTTAAGTTAAAAAGGCCATTAGGGTGGGCCCTGATCAAAGATGACTAGCGTCCTTGTAAGAGGAGGAAATTTGAACATAGACATGCAGAGGAAAAAATCACATGAATACACAGGGAGAAGAATGCCATCTACAAGCCAAGGAGAGGGGGCCCAGGAGAAACCAACCCTGCAGACACCTTGATCTCAGAATTCCAGTCTCCAGAATTGGGAAAAAATGGATTTATGTTGTTTAAGCCACTCAGTCTGTGGTACTTTGCAATGGCGGTCCTAGCAAACGAATAACGTAAATTCTTAGCTATAGAATAAAATAAATATACATGAGTCTATACCAATACAAATAAAAAATTCCATAAATAAAAGGGGAAGAAGGAAAAGCTCTTCCTTATAAGTAGAATTCCAATTAACAAATGTAGAAGGAACATTGGAAATAGAATGATCACCATTTGGCAAATACTACAGTAGTAATTGTTTCAGGCAAGAATCATCAATGAGTGTTAAAATTAGAGTGTGAAAGAAGGATGAGAAACAAGCTATTTATGAAGTTTTAAAATATTATACTTTTACTTCCAGAGGGGAAAGCAGTCAGTTTGCAGCAGAGGAACCTGGCAGACACCACCTTGACCAAGTGATAAAGTTAACGTCCTCGGTGCTAACCATATCAACACCATGCACCCCCAATATGACATACTGAAAGGACAGAGCCTCACTTCCGTGGTGTTCTTGCCAAAAATGAATAATTAGGAAAACAAATCAGGCAAATTCAAACCAAGATACAGTCTACAAAATAACTAGTGAGTATTCTTCAAAAGCACTGTGATCATGAAAGACAAAGACTGGGGAACTGTCCCAGATTTAAAGAGACTAAGGTGACAGTAACTCAGTGTGATGTGTAATTCTGGACTGGACCCTAGACGAGAAAGGGGCATCAGTGGAACAACTGATCAAATCTCAGTCAAGTCTGTAGATTCGATAACAGTGTGGGACCCACGTTAACATCCTGATCACTGGATTGTGCTTAGGTAAGATGTTCACATCTGGGGAAACCGAGCCAAGGGTAGAAGGAAGTTCTTTGTACCATTGTGCAACTTTTTTTTTTTTTTTTGGTAAATTCCAAACTCTTTCAATATGAAAAGTTAAAAATCTTTAAAAATTACAAAGAAACACAGATGACTGGTCCTCACTCCAGTTTCTGATTCAGCAGATCTAGGGTGGGCCCTGGGATTTTGCATCCCTCACAAGTTTCCAGGTGATGCTGACGCTATTGGTCAACCACTGGAGCACACTACACCTCCTGCTGCCCCAGGCCCACCCCACCCTGAGGAGGAAGGAGAACTCATTCATTCATTCACTCATTCATTCACTGCAGGCCCTCACAGTCATAGCTCTGATACCAGCAAACATTCCCTAACTCACTGTGGGGAATGCGATGCTTTCCGTAAAGCAGCCCCTCAGAGAAAGGCTGATTTACGGTGCACACACTGTTTGGCCACCTGCTTGTTGTCTGTCGCATTGTTGTGGGGACAGCGATAGTGCTATCTCCAATTCCTGAGCATGCTCTTCATGTGGGCACCCTCTTCTCAACTGCGGGTGACCAAACCCCTGCTCTAGGGGAGAAGGGAGGAGATGGGAACTCTAGCCTTGGCTTCAGAGCCCGAGAAAAGAGAGGTGCCAGATTGATTTGCAGTTCATATTGATCTGCATGTTTCTCATAAGCTCTCAGATTTATTGGAGAATATTCTTATGTTAGCCAAATGTTTTGGCTGAGTCTTGAACCCTGTAATCTCCAAATCAGCCTATGGATGTTTAACACCTTGCTGGAGTCTGGAAGCATTTATATACCCAGGAAGCACATGAGCTTTGGAAGAGGAAGGCGTCCTGATTCCTGTCTAATCTGCGGGAGGGCCTCAAACCTCCACACTGGAAGAGGATGGGACCCAGGGAGGGTCTTCACCTCTGACCCCTCCAGCAGGCTGGGAGAGGACTGGTCCCGCAGGCCAAGGCACCATCCGAACAGGAATAGGGGCTGTGCCGTGAATGGAATGCACAAGTCTCCTACAGTCCCAGACCGCAACTCTTCAAGAGGGGCCCCTTATGGGGATGAATCTTCACTGCAACAGAAGGAGGAAGGTTGCATAGTTTACCTGAGGTCACAGAGCTGACAAGTGACTATGTGATCATTTGCACCCTGGCAATGTGGTTCCATAACTACTACCCTAGGCTACCTTAAGACTATCTGCTAGGACTTTCTAGCTTGGCCAGAGAATGACTACTGGTTCCAGAACTCTTGAATTCTTCTTATCTCTGCACCCCAACAATTCTAACAATGTCCAACAGCTAGTGAGCCTTTTCTCTGTCCAGACACACTGCTTGGCCTTCATTTAATCCTTGTGATAACTTAGGCAGCAGATACTGTTATCACTCCCATCTCACAGATGTAGAAACAAAGGCACGGAGCAGTGACTGTCCCCCATCTGGTCTGAGCAGGGTCTAAGCCCCATGCTAGGAGCCCAGGCCACTGTGTGGGAGGGCCACAGATGGGATTTGCACCTACGTCTGTCTGATTTCAGAGCACTTGCTCCTAACCTCGGTGCTCCGCTGCCTGGCAGAGCGAGGTCACACGATCAGTAGGATGTC
This sequence comes from Propithecus coquereli, assembly GCF_000956105.1. Classification (NCBI taxonomy): domain Eukaryota; kingdom Metazoa; phylum Chordata; class Mammalia; order Primates; family Indriidae; genus Propithecus; species Propithecus coquereli. The sequence continues at coordinate 11,349,752 of NW_012144967.1, forward strand.
TCCACATCCGCACGTCAGCCGGGACAGGGTTTGGTTCAGAGGGTATGACGTACCCCTGACTGCTCCCCCAGATAATTGACTCTCCTGAATGTATAGACATCTTGTCACTTGACATGACTGGCCCATCTTCTCCCTGGCACTGCCTTTTCATCATCCATTGATTCCTGTAACACAAAGGCTCACAAAACAAGCAAATCTTCACGCGGGTGGCCCGCGGGGTGGAGATGGTCTGAGGAAATGACCTCAGGTGAGCTGCTTTCTCTTTCAGCTTCTCTGTGACTCCATCCTCCCTCCCTCCTCCTCAGGCCAGAGTCCCAGCAAATGCTGTGGCAGCAGATTGCAAAGAGGGGGTGTCAGAGTCACCTGGGGGCTTGTTAAAACCTAGCAGCCAGACCCCGCCGCAGAGTTTCTGATTCAGTAGATCTGAGCGGGGCTTGCGAATCTGAGAGTTAACACATCCCCAGGTGATGCTAATGCTGCTGGTCCAGGGACCACACTTTTGAGAACCACCTAAGAGGCACTGAAAACTGATGGTGGTGGTGAGGATATGCTGAGACTATTTGAAGGGGCTGCTGCCCCTGTGGGGGGCAGAGAAGGTATCTGCAGAGAACTGCTTCCTCCCGGGAGGAGGGAGACAAAGAAGACGCTGTGTCCACCACATCGTCTGCCTGCTGCTGCCCTGCAGCTCTCAGCACACCCTCTGGGTCAATAAGCCCAGAATGCCCCATCCTCCCTCCAGAGCATTCTAGGGCCCCCACTCTCTCTGCGCCCCAGGGGTTTCCCTTTGGAAACAGCAGCATTGCTTCAGGTGCTTCATTCCTCACCCATTGAGGAGTGTAGATGCTCCTCAAAAACAGAATTCATTCTCTAATCAGTGGGTGACACAGATGGGACAAAGGGCCACTCCAGCCCCTTATGTTAACAAGGCCTGACTTTGTAGTGCATAAGAGCAAAGTATCTCCGCATCTAAACACCACTGTTTCCGCAGTGTGGGCCAGGACTCTTCCACCTGCTGCAAAAGAGTCCCGCATGGCCCACGAGGGAAGTGTCCCGAGGCCTCTTACCAAGCGTACTGGGGATGATGTTGGAAATGCCAGACTACATGGGACTGCCAGGGTCTCAAACATCAGCATGTCCTCAACCCTCTCCAAAGAGACGGCTCCATCCTCTCCTGGACCTCAATGGCAAACTAGAATTTAGCTTCGCATGCAGCCTCATGTCTCCAGTTTCACTCTTGGGGCCTCTGGTTCGAGTTCCCTGCACCGAGATAAATAAGCCCTCCTGGATCTGCCACCCCCTGGTTATTTGTAGGCTGTGAAGTCACCTTTATATGGGAACAGGCTGCATAGCGCCAGCTCTCGCTGTCTCTTCCCTATGTGTGTGTGTGTGTGTGTGTGTGTGTGTGTGTGTGTGTGTGTTTGTGTGGTGTGTGCACATCGGTCTTTACACTTCCCCTTACCCCCTTCAAACCGCCTGATTCCCGGGTATCGAAGGCCAAGAGGTCACCCAGTCAGTTCCCCACACAAAGCACCAAGGTCAGCAAAGAGACGTGGCTTCACAGACAGAAACTTATCCATCGCAGAACCCACCAAAAGATGCTGCAACCACTTTCACTAAACTCTTTAGGTGTTTTCTTCCTCCAAGTTCAGGAAGACACGTGAAAGGCCTTAGCCCAGACAAAGAATCACTTCCCAAAAATCCAATCAAGCAAAGTTCTTCCGTGACTTCAATGATTACCCCTGGTCCACCTGACATCAGCACCATCCCAAGTTGATGGCATCAGGAACACCCCCATCAGCTCATCACAGCACAAGAGAGGAAGGAGCCCCAGACGCGGGGCCCAGACCCAAATCAAGCCTTGGCACTGATCAGCAAGTGGAGTGAGGCTCAGGGCACCCATCAGTCTAATGCGGGGTTGAACTGGACAGACTTCAAAGTCCCCTGCAACAGGAGCCACGTAACCATCACCGTGTGTCAAACCCTGTGACACGTGCTCTATATACCTTGATGCATTTAAAAGCCACAAGATCAATGGAGTCAGGCCCACTTCATAGAAAGGGAAATCAAGGCTTAGAAAAGCAAACTGTCAGGCCCAGTCTCCCTGCTAGTGAAGGGCTGGGCCAAGATTCTCCACCACTACTGCCCAGCTCTGAAGTCCCCTCTGTCTGCACTGTGACACAGTATGCTCTCGCACACACCACTGTGCCTTTCTGAAGGGTCTTGGTGTTTACTGTGACAGTTGATGGAAAAACAGAGACTTTATCCTAGTTCGCACAAGATGCAGGTGGTGGCTGCACGCGTCCCCATGTGCGTTTGGTTACCCACGATCACAGTATGAGCACTGATGCTGCTTCTCCTCTCAAACCGCCGTGCCCTGTCCCCCAAGCTCCCGAACGACTCTGTACACCCAGGGCCAGCCACGCTGCCCTCACCTGGAAATGGCTCCTTGAGAAAGTGGCCATTGATTGTCTGGTTGGCTGTGCCCAGTGGGTTCTTGGCAATGAGGGTGTAGTTGCCATTGTTGTAGTGCGTGGGCTTGTTGAAGAGCAGGCAGCCCTCGGAAATCTCGCCCTCCTGGTAGTATTCCACGTGGATGATCTTGGACTCCCGCAGGGGCTGCCCATTGTGCAGCCAGTGCAGCGTGGGCGGGGGGTTGCCACGCACCACGAACTCGATGCAGTGCTCCAGGCGCAGCTCGGGCTCCTCCAGGCTCACCACGCGTGGGGGGTCTGCCAGGGGAGAGGCAGCTGAAGCCCAAGGTGCAGAGGGCCCTGTGTGCTAGAGCAGCCCTCCAGCATCCAGGGTGGGATCCCGATTCTTCCGCACCCATTCTGGAAAGGCTAAGGGGAGTGGAGGCCCCAGCACCACCCCAACAGAGGGGAAGACACTCTGTTGTCCCCCAAGCTTCCCAGATCCGCCTTAGCTGAAGGGTTCCCTCTCAGCACCTTTCAGGGGCTCAACAAAAGGCAGAATGGGCAACTCAGGAGCGTCCTGAAACGCAGTTCAGTTGGAGGCACACTGACGCAGCCCACCCCTCGAGGGACAGGGACGCCCTTCCTGGGGTTGCTATCCAAGGACTGACTTCTCAGTCCTGCTCTACAAGAGTCCTCCTGCCACCGCTGGTGGACCAGCCCACTGCTCCTGCCCAGCCCTAGCAACACCTCGGTCCCTCCCCAGCCCCTGCGTCGGCGTCCCCTTCCATGGGCTGCCCCCACGATGGCGTGCACTCACAGTAGACGGTGAGGGCGACGCTGGCGTTGCTCATGCCCACCACGTTCTCTGCGATGCACGTCAGGGTGAAGCCGTTGTCCTCACTCGTCACATTCACCAGCGTCAAGTTGATGGCGTGGACATTGGTCCAGTTCAGATTTGTCTGAAAACCCCAACATAAAGACAAGAATCAAACAGTTTCTACCACGGTGGCCCCCCTCCTAGCCCACAAACACCCTTAGGGATCAGAAGGAAATCTGAGCACACGGTGAGGGGGGGCTTTCCCTGGAAAGCACACACTGACCACTGCCAGGCTCTTCACAGGCAGCGGTCGAGGCAGTCCTCACACTAACCCTATCAAGTGATGGTAGTACAGTACTGTGCCCATTTCACATAGGAGGAAACTGAGGTACAGAGACGGTTGATAAGATCAAAATGGCCAGAAAATACCGCAGCTGGATGGAACCCAAGTCTATGTTGTTTCTTCCCATAGTGACAGGACCATGAATTTTCTTTAAGACTAAAAAGTGATCACTCCCAGCTCCCTGATGGGGCCCAAGCCTGGGATCCTACCTGGTGGGTGTTAATGGACTGCAGCCCAGTGACTATCCAGTCCACATCAGGCAGGGGTGATCCAGAGCCATTGCAAGTGATGACAGCATTGTCACCCTCTCGTACGGTCAGGTTGACGTGGCTCACGCTGATCTCAGGAAGGTCTGGGAGCCAGGCAAGGCAGGCGAGAAGACAGGCAAACACTTACTACCCAAGGAAGCTCTGTCCAGGGGCTGATGGTGGCACTTCTTGCCTTGCCCAAAACAACTCTAACACAACTCGCTTGGGTTCTTGGAAGCCCCTCCCAACCAAATCCCAGACGCTTCACACCACCTCCCCAGTAGACATCAGAACTCAGACTTGAAGCCCTCCCATGTGGCAGGGTAGGGCTGGGGCAGCTGCTCAAAAAATGTGTCTCTGACAATTAAGCCCAATGGCACCATTCCACTTTGAGCTCCGGTTCTCAAAACACTGGTGAGTTTCAGATGCCCATGGAGAGCTTGCTATAAATTCCGATTTCTGGGACACACTCCCAGACATTCTGATCTCAAAAGTCTGTGGCTGGGCCCGGGAATCTGCTTTTCTGAAAGCACCTTAGAAGCTCCTGACACAGGCAGTCCAGAGCCCACGCAGAGACACGCCCCTTCTGGTCTGGTTGACGGTAACACAGACAGAAAGGGACGCTGGTCTGATGAGAAGGAGCACGTGTAAGTCCTGTCTGCCTTCCTGACACCAGCCTTCCCACGGCTGGCTCACAGAGGGACAGAAAGGACCAAGGAGGGGGAAGGTGAGTGAGGTCTGCACCAAAACCCAGAGATCAAAGCTGGGAGGGCATTTGGGGAGGAAGGCTCTGGTACCCAGGCCAAGGTCCAGCCGCATCTCAGGTGCCTGAGGGATGCCTCCCTGGAGCCAGGTGGGGCCAGGTGGTCGCTACTCACCACACTGACTGATGTTCATGCGGAAGAGAGGGAGCTGGGAGCCGTCGGCGCTGATGCAGTACAGGTTCTGGCTGTTCAGCCTGGCCTCCCCCTGCTCCTGCCACAGCTGCATCCAGCGGATGTCACAGCTGCAGTTGAAGAAGTTCTGCTCCAATCTCCTGTGGGCGAGGAGAGAGGGGAAGGGAACCTCTGAACTGAAGATGGCCCAGCCCCCTCCCAGGGCTGAGGCCAAGGGGGGCCCCCCTGTCCTTCAGGGATTAAGAGAGAAGGGGGTTAGCAAGGTTGTGAAAGAAGAAGAAAATACTTGTAAGTCCATAAATTTTACTTTTAAAACTAATAAACTCATTTAAAAAAAAAAAAAAGAAAGAAAGAAAGAAATCCAACCCGCTTAACACACCTGGCAAAGAGACTCTTTTAAATATATCAGCTGAAGATGTTCTTCTCAAAACCCTCCCATGGCTTCCATCTCATTGAAAATCAGTCACGGCCCTGCACAATCTGCACCATTCTCCATCACCCCTCGGACCTCATCTCCTACCTCGCCCCCTACTCCCGTTCCGCCACACTGACCTTGATAGCTGTGACTTCACCTGCATGACTGGCTCATTCCTGCCCCAGGACCTTTGCGCTCCTGTCCCCTCTGGTGCCGAGCTCTCACCCAGCACACCTGCAGTTCTGCCTCCCTCCCTTCCCTAAGGACTCATATGGGCTTCTCTTCTCGGGCCACCTCCTACAAAAAAAGCCACCAACCCCTGACCTAACACTGCCTAGTCTGTTGGCCTGCTATGTTCTTCTTTCTAGAATCTACCGCCACCAGTATCACTTTAAATATTTATTTTAGTTTGTTTGTTTATCTTTCTCTCCAAATAAAGATTAAGCTCCACTGAGGTTAGAGACATTGCTTATTTAGTTCATTGCTGTATCCCCAGCAATAAAACTAAAACCGGGCCTGGCATATCAATTCTTGTTGAATGAAAGAGAGAGAGAGAGAGACAGAGAGAGACAGAGAGATAGAGTGTGTGTTACTGTCCCTGATAGGAGGAGGTAGCCAGCTACTTCCAAGATACACTCAAAGCCCATATTGGGACCAGCTTTATTCCTTCATGAATCCAACAAATTCTCCATAAGCACCTGCTCCCTACCTGGCCACGGGCTGAGTGCTGCTGATACGGAGATGAATAAGACAGCCCCCGTCCTCCAGGACCACTCAGCCTCGTGAAGAAGAATGTCTGATGGGGAAAGAGTCACCTTCAAGGCCCTCCTTCTCCACTGATATTCCTTGTGACTTGAAGCAAGTCACCTCCCCTCTCAATGGGGTTATTAGAGGGACTATGAACAGATCAATGAATCCAACCTCTTAGCACGAAGAGCATGAGATAAATCTGAACGCCTGGTTGCCAGGGAGAGCAAGAGTCTCTCTGGACCACCAAGGGGACACATGCATTGGTGCCCACAGGCAGGGGCACCTGGCTCACTACACTAAGACCCAGGATATTTTCAACAATGGCAAATTCCAAAATAGTTAAATGTGCATCAGAATCGATCAGCTTTCAGGAAGAAGCAAGTCCTCCGGGGAGAGGATTCAGTGTTTCTAGACACTAGGACACGGCAGGAGGAACGTGCGAACACCCCTACATGCTATCATCCTCTTAGCCTAAAAGTACCCAGGACCTCCCCTCCGAGCCACACAGCACGTGGCGCTCTCTCAGCAAAGGTGGAGGGAAAGGAACCCACCTTCGTGGAGCATCTGCCTCTTACAACAACCTGAGGGGTGGCCGGTACTGTGCCCTTACTGGTGAGGGGGCCTCTCCGATGCTTGGAGGGGATAGGTCACATGCTCAAGATCCCTTGGCTAGTGCTCGACAGACCAGAGCTTCGAGTCTCTGTCTGCCGGACTCCAAACGCCTGCACTCCCCACCCCGCCTGTCACATACAAGGCATTGCTGGTGCAAGGGGAGAAGCAGAGGAGCAGGACAGGGGCCCCGACTCCAGGAGCTCACGCAGAGATGGGGGAAGCGCTAGAGGGAAGTAATGAAGGCAAAGGGAACGCTGTAGACCGAAGCGTGAACGCGGGAAAGAAAGGTTGGGCAGGGCAGAGAGTTTGTGTCAAGGAGCACCAGGAAGCACAGCTGGAAGGGTGAGGCCGGATGGTGGAGGACTTTCACTGCCACATCAGGAAGTTTGAAATTCATCCAGGAGGCAACAGGAAACCATGGAGGCCCTTAGAACTGGAGAACAGTGTGGACAAAGCAGCTCGGTAAAAAGAGCAACCCACCAATACTGAGGAATACCATACCGGATAAACAGGAGAGGAGGGGACCTAGAGATGGGGACAGCAGCTAGGATGGCTCACAGACACAGGGTCGCCACGCACAGTTGTGCAGTTTGTGCATTTCTCAAAGTCCCCAGCCAAAGGGATGAACAGGGGATGGAATCCATTCTGCACACCTTTCGCCAGACCCAGTGTCCTGGAGGTGCAGCTCCGCCCACCCAGAAGGGGCACCTTTTCTAGCTCACACGTAGGCGCCATACAGGCTGGCAGGGTCTAGGTCAATGTTCTTAAACTTTTGTTCTCAGAACTCCTTTTCACTCTTAAAAAATTAGTGAGAGCCTCAAAGAGCTCCTGTGTATGTAGGTCATAACTATCACTATTTACCATTTTAGAAATTAAAACTGAGAAAGATTTAAAACGTATTAGTACAAACTCCATGAGTTGTCAGAGCAATGCTGTCATCACATGTCACATGGCCTCTGGAAAAGTCCACTGTGCACTCATGAGAAGTTGAGAGTGAGAAAGGCAAATAATGGTTCAGTGTTATTATGAAAAGAGATTTTACCTCCATGAAAAGGTCTTGGGGACCCCCCAAGGGACCCTGGGCCACCATTTGAGAACTCCCGCCTAGTTAACAGCGGCCTAGAGTGGGCGTTGAAACCTCGTGAGGGGGAGGGGAAGACCCAGCAAAGGTCACAAGGAAGACACGGTGGTATTTGGTGCTTTGATGGTGGTGGAAGAAAAAGGAGGAGTGAAAGATGACTCCAAGGTTTTAAGCTCCAAGAAACAGGAAGTCCATGGTGGAGACAACGTCTCTGGCTGGTAACAGAAGGGAAGGGATCAGCAAAAAGGAAGAGATGAAACCTATCTGGGATGGGTTGGGCATGGGGAGGGAGCACTCCAGATGCCAGAGGAGGAAGAGGAAGGATGTGGTCAAGGCAAGATGCCCGTGTGGCTGGGAAAGGAGACAGAGGAAAGAGAACAGGGAGACAGGAAACGAGAAAGGGTGATGAAAAGACTAGGATGATACATTAGCATCACACCTGCCACCGCGCCGACCCCAGGCTAGATGCCCGACACGCACTACTTCATTTAACCTCACAAGGAAGAAGCGTGGGGAAGGCGGGGATGGCAGAGGGCTCCGTAGCAAAGCAGGGGTCACACGCGCTGACCGCGTCTGCAGGAGAGGGAGGCCTGAGGAGTGCAGCGGCTTGGACCCACTGCGGGGACAGTGAGGAGAGGCCTGGCAGCCCTGCTGGCAGGACACTGGGGTCCGGATGCCTGAATACATGCAAACCGAAACAGGTCAGCTTGGTTTCTCCCAGCTGCTCATTTGACAAGCTGCAGTCATTCATTATTAAGTAGGTATAAAAATACAAATTATCCACCTGGGCGGAAAAGACAAGACAAGCCAGGGGCTTCGCTGCATTGCCTCGAGCCACACAGCACTTTAGGCAGCCCTGCCTCCCAGCTGAGCCCCGCGCTGCTGCACGTCCCACATCTCAGGGCCCCCAAAGGCAGGCAGTGCCAAGTGGCCTCAGGCTGGCGAGAGAATTAGGTGAGATGTCTGGGACGTGCTGGGGACGCTGCCAGGCGTGGGCTCAGTATGGCTTTTCTGTTCCCTTCCATCCTCTCCCTCCAGGCCCTGTCTACAGACCCGGCGCACCCTGAGACCCGGTCCTTCACTACACTCCACAGTCTCCTGAAAAAGAGCCTTCGGTTTCCCCTCATCCCTCTGGACTGCCTCCTAGAGAGCGAGACACAGACACACACAGCAGAAAGCACTGGAGTCTTCAAACAGTGGCAGCCTGGACAGCCTGCTGAGCAAATCCACAACCATCGTTATGTCCTGACAAGAGAGGGTCTGAACAGTGAGTTGGGCGAGGAGCAAAGACAGGCAGGTGCTAGGTCTGAAGGATGCTGTCCCTTCTGTGTCCCTTGTCCCATCCGAGCAGGTGTGGAGCACAGGAGCCTGGAGCCAGGGCTCAGGGGCAGACTGGCAGAACCTAAATCTTGGCTTTCCATGCTCCATTAATAATGCAGGCGGTCCCATGAATAATACAGTGGCAGCTGCCAAAGGACAAAGCTCACGAACACCAGCCCTTGCCCTGAGATGGCTGGAGCCTAATCGCAGGGCCCTGGGGGCTCCCCGCAGATTAACTCAGCCCCATCTGAGCTTTACGCAGGGGTACTTTGCAGCATAGCCAAGGCCGAGAATGGGTGTTTAAAAAACATCAATTCCCTCCAGCCATCACTCTGGTGGTTTTCTTCTCCCCTCCACAGCATCGGCGGCACTGCCAGTGGCAATCCTGGGGCCAGGCCATGGAAAATAGGGAGGGGACCAGATCAACAAGAGCAGCTCTGCTGTCAGAGGGTGAAGGATCCCCACGGGGGCAGGCACTTGGCACAGGCCTCCTTGAGATAACAACGGTCAGAAGGTAGGAAAAGCACAAACCAAAGATCGGAGTTGAGCACTGTGTCACCTTGAGCAGATACAGTGGTTTGAACCGTGTCCTCCAAAAAGATATGTCCAAGTTCTAACCCCCAGCACCTGTGCACGGGACTTTATTGGGAAATAGAGTCTTGGCAGATGTAACCAAGTTAAGGCTCAAGGGATGAGATCGTTGTGGATTTCGGGTGGGCCCTAAATGCAATGACTGGTGTCCTTATAAGAGAAAGGAGAGGAAGAGGGAGGTGAAGGACAAAGAGACAGGGACAGCAGCTATGTGAGATGGAGGAGAGACTGCAGTGATGTTGCCACAAGCCAAGGAACCCCAGAAGCCACCAGAGCCTGTGAAAGAAAGGTGGCCCTGCCAACGCCTTGATTTCAAACTCTGGCCTCCGGACAGTGAGACGATATTTCTGTTTTTGTTTGAAGCCAAGTTTGTGGTAATTTGTTAAAGTGGCCCTAGGAAACTAATACAGCCAGTAACTTAATTCTCTGAGGCTCTATTTTGATATCCGTAAAATGGGGATAATCGTGTTCACCTTCCTTCTTCACAAAGTTACCATGAGGATGGGCAATAACATACACTAACATGCTTTAAGAATTCAAAGGGGCTGTAAAGAGGCCAGAAATGGTCATTATCGTAATACTATTGTTAACATTATTGTTTGGTGAGTTCTTCCCAAGAGCTATGGAAAGTGGTCATGGCCAAGATCAGGAGAAGAAAAGTGCCAGGACCAGCACAAACCCATCCCTGATACTGAGCTAATATTTTACCAAGTCGATTAAATTTGCAAATTATACCAGAGGTAATTATCACTTTGCCTTAAGAAAATGAAATATTCCAATCTATTTTAATCACGTCTGCTCAGTGCGTGCAGGGTATTAAGACAAGCCTGCTCAGGGCGCGCTGAGAGTCTTTAGGGTGTTTCTGGAGGGTCTCTGTGCTTGGGTTTGTGTCCTCGGGCGCCTCTTGCCGTCGCCTAAATCGTATCATGAGATTCAGAATCCGAGCTTCTTCCCTTCCTAATTTATGCTTTATCTCTACGACCATCTCTCTGATTCTTGCTCTGATTTTTGGACAGACAGTTCCAGTCTTCTCTGTAAGGAAAAAACACCATCTTGCCATCACCAGAAGATCCTGAGAGCACTGCGCGATGCCAAGGCCAGCGTCTTCAAGCCCACGCCATGAAACAGTGTCGGCTACTCTAAAGCAAGCTGTGAAAGGGGCTTCCAGTTCCCTCAGTCAGAGGCACGTCCCCTGGCCTGGCGGGGGGCTGTGGGCTGCGTGCTTGGCCAAGAGCATCACCCTCATCTCACAGAAGTGAAGGAGAGAAGATAAAGAAAGGGTCTTGGCACATGGCAAGGACTCTGAGATGGTGGATTGTTTCCTCCTGGGATTCTACACAGGGGAGGCGCCACCTCCAGAGTGGTTTCTAGAAGGAGACATTGACCATATAGGATGTGTTGCTGAGCTGGGTAAGGGAAAGAGCATGGTCATTGGAAACAGCAGACCTGGATGGTGATAATGCTAGAAATCATACTACTAACTCCCAGATTGACCACTTACCAGCCATGTGAGCTTGGATTAGTTGTTTGAGTTGGCCAAGCCTCAAATCCCTCATTTGTAAAACTGGTTTTGATGATACCTCCCTTGTGGGATTATTCCAAGGATGAGACAGGATCTTGTACACATAAGGTGCTCAATATATGCCTCTTTGTTCTCCTCCTATCCTTCTGAAAAAGTCAGAGACACTCAGCCCTTCTCACGGGGAGTCTCACCATCACCAGATCCTCTGGTGGGGGAGGGGCTGGCTGGGGGTATGGCAGAGATCCTCAGAGACAGAATGACACGTGCTAGGGAGTTATTGAACACCCCAGTTTGCCCCATCGTTCCTGCAGAGGGTCCCTCGAAGCCTCATGCTTCTGGCTTGTGGATTTCCCGGCTGCCGCAGCACACTGAGCCCTTTCTCCTCCAAGGCCCAAATTCTTTCTCCCTGGAAATATGTGACCCATCTCCACACCCCAGCCCACAGGGTCCATGGGGCAGACCCTGGCAGTCTCGATGGCTCATGGCAGATGGCGCCATGTGGACTAATCAGGAAGTCGGACAAGAAAATACTACCCCCTCTTCCATGTGCCAGGAACTGGGATTGTTTGGATTTTAATCATAGCCACCGCTAAGAGCCAACACACAGCCCCTCCAGCCAAAAGATAAATTTTCCACTCTCAACACTCAATTCTTCCTCAAAAATGGACCCCAATCAGGGCAAATGCTCTTCACAGGGGGGTTTCTTTATTCTCTGATATAATATTTTCTTATTTAACAATATGACAGAAATAAAATACGCCATGGACATGGTGGCACTCACACGCTGACTCACACAGAGGGAACGTCTTCATTCCTCCATAAGTCACACCCAGCCTGCCAGAGCATCGATCCTGGGCAAAGATGAATGCAGGATCCCATGATCCTCTGGGAGAAATCTGACATTTTCTTTAGATATATATTCACGAACCACTGTTTCTAAAACTCCACGAAACAGGTCACCAGGGCAGCAGCACACCATTGATTTCGCATCCAATGATTTTTTAGAAAGAGCACTGAACGTTTTTCTCAATAATTCAGCCAACAGCAGACCTCAGATGTTCCCTAGAGAGATGCTGCCCCTGGCCTCCCACAGATGAGGGGGCAGGCGTTCCAAGAGCATGAGACGCGAGACTCCCAAGAAGGAGAGCCCCGAAGGACCACAAGCAGTGCTAGGGTAACTTAAGAAAGAACCACAATCATATACTTTTTAAAATTAATGTAGAATGATCATTATCTTGGAGACAGATTGAAAAAATTAGGAGCTAGTTGAGCATAAAGGCCAAGGCTTTGAGTCCACATACTACCACTTATTTAATGAGTGACCTTAAAGTGCATATTTAACCTTGCTAAGCACCTCAACGTCCTTGAATGTGAAATGATAGTAATAAGTCCTACCTTATAGAATTGTCATGCGGATTAAATTAAATGACGTACATAACTTAATAGATTGCTTGGCATCGTGCCTGGCACAAAGGAAGAGCTCAGAAATCAGTGCCAGTAGTAAATCGTAGTAGTCACGTTAATTTACCTCTAAGATCATTTCCACTTACAGTATACAAGGTTGTCATGGAGTGATAGGCCAATGGGACGTGAGATGTAAACATTCCCCTTCCTGACCAGCTGGGTCTGAAAAGGTAAGGTTATGACTCACTCACGAACTCAGAGCTTGCCAGGTGGAGGGAGAACAAGTTGAAAGGCCAACAGCATAAGCAGAGGTCCAAGGTCATTGCCTCTTGGTAAAGAGAGTAAAGCAATCTGCATTCAGAGAATTTGGATCTGAGTTATCGAGTAAAAGGGAAACACATGAGCAGTGTCTCTGGAACCCTGACTCCCGAACTTCATCCGTGCCTTAATTCCGTTGCAATTTATTTTTTGATTTATACCCACAACATAATATGTTGTCCTTCACACACAGAGATGACCCCAATGATTCACACATCAGCAAGAGTTATTTTTTCCAGCAGTGGTCACGAATTTTCACTCATCCAGCCAACATTTGTTTGTGCGTAATGGCTGGCTGGGGCAGGGGTGCACTGATCAGCCTTGGACTGCAGCAAGGCTGAACAGTCCACATGCAGATTAAATAAATATATGGCCTCCCCCACCTCTCTGGCGTGCCTATACTTGAGCCAAGCAAGCTGACAGAAGATCTTAAGTGGTGAAAAGACATGCAATCTGAAGTCGAAGGCCTAGGTTCAAGTCCTGCCTCCACCAGTCCCCAGCAATGAGAGCTTGGTTGAGACTCAAGTGCCTTTCTAGGGTCAGGATCCTTACCCATAAAATACAGAGGATAATGATACCTACCTCTTATAACTCTTGTAATAATACATCCAAGGTCATATAAATGAATGTATATCTGATAATCTATAAAGTTATGTATCATGAATGTTATGTTTTAATAAATTGACAAATATTCTTTATTTTATAAATATCGATACTACTATTACTAATTACCTACAGTTCACAAAACTAAATCCTAATAAGAGATGAGATTCCTGTTTCCTGAAACAGACTGTGCCCAGAAAGAACATCAGAAACCAAGCAACAGGGTGGATTGCTCTCACTGAACATGGTACACTTTATGTCATCCAACCCAGTGGACCCTTCAGTGGGACGCCCAGCCTTCGAGTAGCTCCGTTGCTTGACACTTCTCCGCACCCACCCGCTACTACCACTTCAGTACCTGGACAGTCTTCAAAACCGAACTTACAATTCCCGAAGACTCAGCGTCTGGAAGAGCTGCCACGAGAGTGTGGTGAGCCGGTTACTCGACAGGTTTCTGCAAGATCGGCAAATAAAGGGAAAATTAAAAAACAGACCTGGCATAAATAATGTGCTTGGTAGTAAGCTTGGTCATTTCCGTGGATCCTGGCTTTGTTTTTCTTCTTCTTCTTCATCCTGTTAGGCCAATGATACATCTGCTAACAGTGGAGGCCACAGCCACAGATCTGGTTTGGAGAGGCTTCTGAGACCTTTTAAAAAGCAAGGTTTTACAAAGCAAAGAAACAATAAAATTCTCTTGGTCATTGTCCCATATCCTTTTCCCACAATAAAATTCCAGGGAGCCTTCATGAAGCCATCCTTCTCTAGGGGGGCAGAGAGCTTTCAGGGTACACAAGACAACAAACATTCCTAAAATGCACACGGGTCGAAAACCCTGCAGGTCACTTCCAATTCCTGTTAGCCAGTCTCCCCCTGGCAAACATGCCCATCAATGATCAAGACATCAGCCTTTTGTTCCCAGGTCTGTTCTCCTCCTAATGGCTATTTAATTGTTCTCATTAGGATGTACAGGGGAAAGCAGCAGCCATTAGTCTTCCAAATAAAAGAAGAAACACGCCCACGGTTATTACTTTGCCAGGCTCAACAACTTTTGATGCGATAACAGCCCTTAAAGGCAGCAGTTAGACACTGCCAGAATTGAAGTGGCACCCCAGGAACAATGTACTCATCTGCTGATGGGAACTGATGGCAGCACCGATTCCACTTAGGTAAATAGCTATTCACACACAGGAGCGTGTGTATACTTGTGTCTATTAAACATGCAGGTAGTAAATGCAAATACAGGCTCTTATTTACACACACACAGACACACACACACACACACACACACACACACACACACACGCTTATCCATGCACCTATACTTAGATGACTTCTACAACAAACATTTATTGAGAGCCAAAAATAGGCAACATCAGTGGAATGAGGGGGTGGACCATTGAGAGGGAAGGTACAATCCCTTTGGAACCTTCTATTCAAATTACAAATGAGTAAGCAGAAGGAAGAACATAAAGTGATGTAAATAACTGATGCAAGAGGGGGAGGGCTCAAAGAAGTGTCTTCTGAGAAGGTAACATCGGACCTGGGACAAGAAGAACGAGAATGAGCCGAGTCCCAAGGAGGAGTGTTTCAGGCAGTGGAAGCAGCAAGTGCAGAGGCCTGAGAGGAACCAGGCACAGGAAATACTCCAGGGGACGGGGGAGAGAACCTCGCGCCACACCCACCTTGCTGGCCAAGGGGAAGAGTTTGGATTTTATTTTAAAGAGTGGCAGGAAGGCATTTCATAGTTTTCTGTAGGAAAGTGACATCATCCAATTACCATTTTTAAAAATAGAACAAGACTGGAAGTTGGCGGGCTGGTTGGGAGGCTGCTACAGTATTCCAAGCAGGACAAGGGAGTTCAGGTAATTAAGTGGATGGATGCAAGACAGGTGTTGGAGGCAGAGGTGCCAGAACTTCCTGTTGGATAGGATTTGGGAGAGGAGGGACAGAGGACTGCATGAGCAGGTGAGTGGGGACGTCGTGTGTGAGATGAGGAAGCCTGCCAAAGGGTCATGTGGAGGTGGTGGGATCAAGCGCCTCCCTCGCAAATAGGAAGTTTGCGATGCCAGTGGCTATCCAGAGAGAAATCAAATAGCTGCTTAAATACATGGGTCTGGAGCTCATGGGAGAAGCTGGGGCTGGTAAGGCCATATAGGGAGAGAGTCCACCCAGTTCACAACAGGACCAGACATTCAAATACAAAAACGGCCTAAGGGACAGGGCTTCCCCTTCTCATGGGATACGACCCTATCTGGGGAGAACTGGCTTGGTCCTACATCGGCCTGAACTGGCTGCATCTCTGAGACAGGAATGTGCAGAAAGGGCAGCCCTGCTCTGAGGGTGCAGGGGACAGGTGGAGAAGGGAAGGGACCACAGGTGGGCATCTCCCAAGTTTACTGCTTCCCTGTCTTCCCTGCACCCAGCACTCTCTCCCTTTAGAGTCCTTAAGCCCATGCTTTCTAGGACAGAGTCCACAGCCCTACACTCCCACCCACCTCTGCAGGGCTGAGAGCTCTGGTGTCACAGCACATGTTACCTAAAAGCCCATGCACCTAAGCCATCCATCATGCTCAGCTTCCCAAAACTCGTAACAACCGTAGGTCTTAGTCCTACGAATTCCCACCATTCCCCACACCGAGCAGAAGGAAGGGGGTAATAGAAGAGGAACTGCAATAACGACCACTTGAGGACACCATCTAGGCAAAGCTCCCTGCAGCAGCCCATCTCCTGCTTGAGAGGTTGGAGACGGACATCAGACACACCCCTAATGAGTCGCCAACCCTACCCCAGCCACTGGACCAGGACCTCAGAACTTCAGGTTGAGACAGTAGATTTTGGTACCACTCTCTGAGTCTCCGATGCCATTAGCCTTTATGACATTTTAATAAATCTGAAAGTTTGATTAATCTAGGTAGAAATCTTTTGTTTTACTGTTTTTCCTGGTTTACTATTTATGCACAATAGCATCCATGGTGGCAAAAGCTGGACAAAGCTCCAAATTTCCAAATCCATAGGGGAATCCCTCCAGCACTTTGGAAAGATGTCCACCCCCCACCTTCAGCTCACTACCCCTCCCCAGTGCTCCGCTGAACAAAACCCGTGGTTCTGAAGCTGAGCAGCAGTGCCCCACAGGCAGTCGACAGCCAG
Source organism: Propithecus coquereli (assembly GCF_000956105.1). Classification (NCBI taxonomy): domain Eukaryota; kingdom Metazoa; phylum Chordata; class Mammalia; order Primates; family Indriidae; genus Propithecus; species Propithecus coquereli. The sequence continues at coordinate 11,366,233 of NW_012144967.1, forward strand.
AAACCCCAGACCCAGTGAGCCGTGGGGAACATGCCCCCGGTGAGATACAAAAGCAGCTGGTGGGAACTCGCAGGCCAGGAGACAGGAGCAGTCCAGGTGAGGGGGCAACCCTGCCCGTCTCCCAGGGAGGAACCGGCCAGGAGTTCTGGGGAGCCCCAGGCAGAGAGCATGCTGCCAGCAATGTCCTCTCACAAAGGTCATGCTTTGCTACATTAGGCAGAAATGTCACAAGAAAATTGGATTCTGGAAGAAAGAAAATAACAGGCATTCTGGGCAAATAAAGAATAAGAAACAGCATTATTGCCTTATTACAAGTTAGAGGAGGGAGGGTTCCTGGGACACCTGGTAAAGGGAAAGTGGGCTTCTACTCTCTCAAGGGTGTCTGACTTCATCTCCTCCCACCCTTTCCCAACCTGCCAAGTCCCATCTGGAGGAGAAAGGTCCCTTAGATTCCTCCAGCTGTTTGTCCAGATGGGGCAGCCACTGTAGCACTCATGCACTGTGCCCAAACACACACACACAACCCAGAGTATGTTCCCCGAGACAGGGACACTGTATTGCACAAGTCCAGGGAGGAGTGCAGGGTACACAACCTGTGCAGCTGTACATAGCACCCTGCCAGACACACAACAGAAACACCCACCCCCAAAGACAAACTTATACAAAGACAACAAGAAGTAAGGCAAACACATACACACCACAGAACAAGCAGGGCCCCCCTCTGGCCATCCTGCCCGCATAGGCACTTAGGAATTCTCATGGTGCAGGGTAAAGACATCAAGGCACGGGGCTTCGATATGACTTGCCACACACTCAGAACTCACTGCCCCAATTTTTCCTTCTAGCTGGTGCCTCACCTGCATTCACCTGTCATCAGCTATTGATGAGCTGGTCACCCTGCTCATCAGACAAGAGTTTAATTAAGAACCATCGTGCCTCTGAGCCACATGGCAGCCCTTGGCCGGTGCCTCCTCCCTAACAGATCCATTATCACCGTCTCTGACTTTTGTTTGGGTCAATGGCCAGTTTCCCAGCCACCTGACCACTGAATTAATTTGGTGAGCAAGATTTTACGAGATGATGCATCAAACACTTTCCTAAAATCAAGCTCCGTGACATTGCCCCCTCTATCTCTCATCTGAGACTCCCAAACAAAGCCATTAATTTTGTCCTGCACAACTGGCTCTCTCACAGACCAGACTCTGGGGTCCAGAGGTAATAAATGATGATGTGGCTGCTGGGTGCTCCGGAAACAAGCAGCCAGACACACACATGGCCAAACTTTGGGCCCTCGGGTGCGACAGGGTTGAGATGACCCCTCCTGCATTAGCCTGCTGTGGGTAGGGATCCTCCCAATCAACCACCACTCTGGCCACCGGCAAGATAAGCAGTCCCATGACCTTCCTAATGGTGGCACCAACTACAGCAGGAATGGAGGCCCACGATTGGGGAGGATGTTATCATCTTCCCCGGGAAACCTATTGCTATAAAAGGGTCAACAAGATGGACCCTGTCACCAAAAGAAACCAACCAGTTGAGTTCTTCTGTTGCCCCCTTGAGAGCTGAGAGTTGAAAAGGAACATTAAGCCCAGTCCACAAAGTGAGCCTGAAGATGCGAGGCTCTGTGGGTTTCCTGGATTGAGAGTGGGGCTGACATCTGGAGGCACCTCCTCTTCTACTGGCAGAGGCGGGCCGGGTGGGCAGGTACGTCTTAGGATTTGCGTGTGTGCAGGACTGTTGGCAGCAGGTGACTTTGCATCCCTGTGCTATTAAACCAGATGTATCCTCACCTGTTCACGTCAACATCCCAGACCCTCACAGCTCCCAGATGCTCACCCCATGTCTGCATCTCCTTGGTACCTTTCACTTGGGTGTTGCAATGGGCTGAACTGTGTCCCCACAAAATTTATATGTCAAAGTCCTAACCCCCATTGGAGACAGGACCTTTACAGAAGCAATTAAGGTTAAATGTGGTCATATAGGTGGTCCCTAATCTAATATGATTTTTGTCCCTGTATGAAGAGATTAGGTTGCAGACACACGCAGAGGGAAAAAGATGTGAAGACACAGGAAGGCGAAGACGGCCATCTGCAAGAGAAGGAGAGAAGCCTCAGAAGAAACCAGCTCTGCCAGTGACACCTTGATCTTGGACTTTTAGCCTCCAGAACTGTAGGGAAATAAATCTCTGTGGTTTAAGCCACCCAGTCTGTGGTATTTTGTTCTAGCAGCAACAGCAAACCAATATGCCTGTTCTCAGCCCCTCATTTGCCCCAAGGCCCTGACAGCCAAGTTGCTGCCTCCAAGTCATGGTTTTCTGCCACCCGCTTGCTCTCTCTGGCTACGCTTGGTGGCTGTAGGGAACCAGCCCCCCAATCGGGTTCTAGCCACTAAGATCCAGTCTGGTATCTATCTGCTTGTCCACCGCCTGGGGTACTCCAGCCTCCTCCTGCAAAAGATAATTGAAAGAGAAAACAGAGAACCAGCCCAGCTTGCATCCCAGAGACGAATGCCAGTCGCCAACTCTTGCTGTTGGATTCACTCTGCTGCTTGCGAAAGTCACCCTTCTGAACACTGCCCAGACTTGGCGCATCCAGCACAGCTGACCAGAAAACAATACCCGTGGTCCAAGCCCTCCCAGTCCCTCAGGCTCCCAAGGGCTATAGCTTGCTGGCTGCCATCAGCATGATGCAAACCTTTTTATTTCTCCCATCCACAAAGGCAACTTTTGAAAGGTGCAATTCTCCCTTCCTTAAGATCTAACACCTTCTCAGGTGTCTGTCTGTCCTCTTAGTCTTTTTTTCTCAAAAAGTGATATCTGCTTTGTCTTTGTGTGAATCTGTTTGTGCCGCTGTAACAAAATGCCATAGGCCGGGTGCTTGTAAACAACAGAAATTTACTTCTCACAGTTCTGGAGTTTTGGAAGTCCAAGATCAAGGGACTGGCAGGTTGTGTGTCCGGTGAGGGCCCACTTCCTCAAAGACAGTGGTCTTCTTACTCTAACCTCATGTGGTGGGGGGCTGGCTAGCACTCTGGGGCCTCTTTTACAAGGGCACTAATCTCAGTCATGAGGGCTCTGCGCCCTCCCAAAGGTCCTGTCTCCTGATACTATCACCTAGGAGGTGAGGACTTCACCGTATAAATTTGGGGGTATGTAAATATTCAGATCACAGCAACCTTCTTGGAGATGGCCAGCCCCCTTCCTGACACACCATACCAGGATTCTTTTGAAATTGCTTAAGAATCTGGAACAAAGGCCAGGAAAGGAGAATTCCCTGATGCAGCACCAAACCCCACACAGAGCTGCTGAAAAGGGTCAAACCGCAGGAGAAGGATGGGCTGACAGTCCATAGCCCACTGCTCCGAGAGCCAGGGAACCTACACCTCATGGGTCTTGGCCCTGTGACTCCCGTGCACTGCCAACCCCCCCAGAGATGGCTGCAGCCCACCACGAGGGCTGCTAAGGTAGCTGCTGTGAACCTACTCGGGTTGAGCCCGTAGGAAAGCAGTCACCATGCAACCTCGTCACCACCAAGGCAGCCCCACGAGCCGATCCTTTAGAATCTAGTGCCTATGACTAGGGAGAAGGTACTCCTGCCCAACATTCCTCTTGAAGGCCAAGAAATATTTTTCTACATTGTTGATATATATTTGCTTTTCCCTCAATTAAATTGCTGTAAAAGGGGGTGGGGGTTAAAGCCATTTGAGGCATTTTTATTCAGTTAAATTACACTGGATGGCTCATTTAATGAACTTTAATGAAGCCAAAATGCTCTCTCTAATCAAATCTCAAGTGACGTGACTGGTGCCTTGACCTTAGCTCAGGAGATTGGAGGCAGCTTTCTCTGTGCAGCCCCATGCTGGGCTTTCCCAGAGCATGTTCCTACAATCTGAGGTCTGCAATGTGATCATGGGTATTGCAAGGGGAAAATAATCGTATTGCTTATGATAGTATGTTACTTAACCCGATATACCCAAAATGTCAGCAATTCAACATGTAATCAATATAAAAATATTAATGAGATATTTCACATTTCTTTTTTGTACTAAATCCATGTGTATTTCACCTTCACAGCACGTCTCAACTTGGACTAGCTACATTTCAAGTGCTCAGTGGCCCTAGTGGTCAAAGGCTACGGCATTGAAGAGCACAGCTCTAGACCATAAAAAAAATCCAGGCATTGACTAAGGTCCCCAGTGGAGAGAAATAGGCAACAAGTGGGAAAGTATAATTACAAGTTCTCCAAAGTCAAGTCTTCTTTCCCCAGATGTCAATCTGTCCCAGAATCCAGCAGTCGCATAGCTTGTTCCACAGAAAGGAAATCACTCCAGTTGTCCCAGAGCACAGTGGCACATCACTGAGTGGCTGCCGGCATCCCCTTGGGCTGGAGAAGCTTAGGGCAGGAAGGAAAAGAGAGGCCAGGACTTGCCATGTGTCAAGGGGGTGGAGAAGGACCACGGCGGGACACATGTGAGACCAGACTTGCACACAGAGCTAGACTCTTCCAGAATGCTTGGTTCACCTAATCAAGTCTAAACTCCACCTTGGAGTCCAAGTACTGGCACGAGATGACCTCAACCTCCTGTTCCCATATAGTCTCTCACCACTCACCTCCCTGCCCCATCCTTCACCCCCCTCCCCATAACTAACCCTAAAGAGCCACCACCGACAGGATGCTATTGCCCTGATGGCTGCAACCTTAGAGCTCCCGGTACTTCTCCATGCCCAGGCCACGGCACCTGAGGCTTCCTGTACCTTCCACGGCCTTCTCCCCATCCCGCAGGCATAGTGTAAGTGGTGCTCTTACGGATGGCTAGTGCCACCTACTCTGAAATCTTCTCTCCCTCCTCTTTCTCTCACTGCACTTTTCACTGCCGGCTCTGCACGTCAGCTGGGATGCGTTGGCCTCCCCCATCAGACTGCTTTTCTTGAAGGTGAAGGACCATTTCTTTGCAGTGTGATATCCTTTATAGCACCTGGAACCCAGTAAGTGCTTAATGAACGTGCAGCAAGTTCAACTGAAGTCCCACAAAGTCGGTTATCTGAAGCGAGCTAAAACCGACCTGAGTTTCCAAGGGCACTGGACAGAAGGGGGAAGGGCTTCCCCCTGCTCAGTGACCACAGCACCGCAACAGAGAGAGGCCAAGGAACAAAGACCATCTGACCCGGCAGGTGTGGCTTCTGCCCTCCCACCACCCTCCCTCGCCCACCTGTCCTGGGCCTCGTCCTGTCCACGCCAAGCCCACTGTCCACTGCCGTGAGCTCACGCAGCCACTAGCTCCAAGCAGGACTCGGCCGGAGGGGGTGTGGGGTGGGGGGGCTCTCTATCTCTGTCTCACCCACACACACAAACACACACACTACACGCTACACACAATACCACACACACACTGCACACAGTCACACACAGACTTACACACACTCACACACACACACACACTCATCACTCTTGGGCTGGCTCCCCTAGGACACAGATGGAGAATTCTTCCCGGAGGCCTGAGGAGTTCTGCCCTCTCTGCCTATAAACCACACTCGGTCCTGCCCTCGGCAGCCTGAAGGACAGCCGCAGCCTGGGCTGGGACTCTGCTCCCGTCCCGCCCCCCAGGCCTCCCGAGTGGAACACAAATGGGTCAGCAGAGCAGGACCAGGGCCCGAGGCCATGAACCCAGGTCCCAGAGTTGGCAGCTCTGCCCCGTTCCCTGGAGCAGGCGTGCTCTTCCAGCGTCGGCACAAACCTCCACCTTTCAGGGCTGAGGGGCACACTAAGAACCTCACAGAACGCGGGAGGGGCCACCTCCCTTGGCCTGTGCAGGGGGACATCAAGACCAGTGAGACCCAGCCTGAAGAGATGACTTCTCTACGTCGCCAGGCACCCAGAGTCCTGGTCACGGGGGAGGAAACTGAGGGTCCCACAGCTTAAGCAAACTTCCCAAGATCACCCAGCTGGATGGCAGCAGAAGCTGGAAAAAGCCCCAGGTCTTCTTACCCCCAAACCAGAGCAACAGAGGGATCCTCACCCACTCTTGGCCAATCTGGGCTGTAGGGGTGACCTGTGATCCTATGAGCAGTAGGATGGCTGAGGTCATGGTCTTTGGCATCACATGGGCCTTGATGCCAGTCCTACTCCTGCTGCTTCTATGCTCTGTGACCCTGGCTAAGTTCCTTAACCTTTCTGGACCTCAGTTTTCTCATCTGTAAACTGGGGATAATAACAGGGCATGTTATTGAGTTGTGCTGAGGGTTGTGCTGAGTTGTGCCTTTGAGTTGTGCTGAGGGTTAATGGGGAAAGGACAGCAGTTGGCACAGTGCGTGACTCTTAGTGGGCACGATATACATGCCCTGTCACTGTTCCTACATGGCATCTCCCCCTTCTCTGCCCATCCCCAGCTACCACCAAAGCCACAGCAGGCCCGTGTCCATTAAAACAAACACCAGAGGCCCAGGCAGTGACTCCCTGAATCCAAGCATCGTTTAATTCAACAAAATCTCAGGTCACAGAACAACACAAAAATCCATTTTAATGAGACAATGGTAGCGCCTACTTCCCTGGGGATGTGCTGGTGCCCGTGCCCCTATCTGGCACAGCCCACCCCACAGACTGGGGAAGATGCAGCCTCACCCCAAGGCCTGTGAGCCAGAGGTTTGGTCCCACATCCACCTGCATCCGGGTCTTCACCGCAGTGCAAGGGCACAAAAAGGCCATGAAGTCTCCTTTGCTTCTTCATGCTGCCTGCTGCACGCCAGACCTGGAGTGTTACTGAGACTACTCTGGGGGACTTTGCTCCTTGGGAGTTCTTCTCAGACAAATTAACCAGAGGCTAACTGCCCTGAAGCATGTGAGCTCTCTCTGGAGCCCCGTGGGTGCTGCCAGGCAGAGACGGGGTGTTCCCAGCAGTGGCCCACCCACCAGGGCCCACCCACTGGCACCCTCTCGCACCCAGGCCCTGAGCAGGCCAGGGCTGGCGAGGGAGCCAACTCTGGAGAGGCCCCGGCACAGGACGTGCTGATGTGGCCAAGGCGTCACCCTCATTTCTCGCCCAAGAGCTGTCATGACAAGAGAAAAACAAAGATGCAGAAAGCCATCTGTGGGAAAAGCCCAGCAAAGCAGGCGCTACGGAAGCAGAAGGGAAGCAGAGGTCCAGCAGGGGGAGAGCGCTGGCCCAAGGGTACTCCCAGCTGGGGAACCCGGCCCAAGGGAGGCTGGCGGAGCTGCTCTTACGGTGGAAGAGGTAATTCCTGTTAATTACCTTTTAGCTAGGCCAGGCACCTGTCCTCTTTCTCCGACCTCTTCAGATTAAAGGAAAATCAATGGCTCTCTCAAAAACAACAAAACTGTGAGCAGAGAGCTGCTCTGGCCTTCTCATAAAGAAATCTGATCAGGCCAACGCTGCATCTAAGCCCTCCTTCAAGATGAGAGGTTGGAGGACACACCGGCCAAGTGGGGGTTTGGGAAAGCATTTAGGGGAGAGGTCCTCCCGCTCTGCTGTCGGAATCACCGAGAGGCGTGGAAGCCCAGGCTGCCAGGCTCAGCCAGCTCCCGGAGTCTCTGACCCACCAGGCCCTGGAGGAGAACGTGCATTTCTCAGTGGCTCCTGGGTGATGTGGACGTTGCTGATTTGGGAACCACACTTCGAGAACCACTCATCCAGTGACATGTAGGTTTCCCCACGGGTGAGTTGACTTTGGCTCCAATCAAATCTCTCTGTCCTGAAAAGTTGGACAATCACATCTGTATGAGTAAAATGAAATGGTCATGTGTCCGGATGTAAAGAGACACCCTGTCAGGGAAGCCGGGAATTTCTTCACGGGCTCCTGGGAACAAATGCCGTTATTAATAACTAGAGAGGGGATTTAGCAATCCCCTTCTGAAACTTGGCAGAGAATCTCCCAACTGGGAGGCGCCGCTGGCAGTCCAGACTGGGCTGGCACAGCGCTGCAAAGTGACTAAACAAGTGAGGGCCCTGCTGCCCAAGCGCCTCCTTGACTTCCGTGCAGGATGAACCGTTTGCTTGTCTTTCCCTCACCCGAGGCTCACGTCCTACACACACACACACACACGTGTGCATGTGCACGGATACACACATACACACACATACATACACACATACACATACGGGTGCGTGCACACAGATACACACACACACATACACACACACGGGTGCGTGCACACAGATACATACATACACATATACACACACATACACACATGCACACATACACATATTCATATACATGCACACACATACATGCACGAGCCATTTGCTCAGTAGGATTTCTCTGAGCTAGAGCCTGGATTGACCAGCTGGAGCCTGTTTTAAGAAAGTCCTGGGGGGTCTCTCCAGCACAGAGGCCTTTTGGAACCCCATGCCCAGTTAGCCCAGAGGAGGGAGGTTAGAAACCAGAGCAGGAGAGAGGGGAAGTGAGGGAGGCCCAGGCTGCCTTAGGGGAGAGGGTCCCAAGAGCAAGCTGAGAGAAAGAGGGACATGAGACCAGAGCATCCAAACCGATGAGGGGACCACAGGCTGGAGCCGGGGAGTCCAGGGTAGGGGGTGCAGCTGGGCAGAGAGGGGAGAGACGGGCCCAGGGCGGCAGGTGGGCAGAGGCACACTCGCGGGGCAGGATTGTGCCTGGGCCCACTGAGGGGCCCACTCTCCAGGCTGCCTGCGCTGGGGGCCCTTGAAGCCAGAGAATGAGCCAGGAAACCGAGACCTTAGCTCAGAGCCTGTGGTATTGTGCTGGGAGCTTGAAGCAGAGTCACGGCTAGGTCAGAAGGTCAACTGGGCTGCTCCCCGGGGTGGCCCCGACAGAACAGTGGTGGCTTTGCTGACAGCTGCCTGAGCACTTGGTGCCTTTGAGGCAAAGCAGCTCAGGCCTTCTGCCCTGCCCCTCCCAGACCAGATCTCACGGACTTAAAGAGCCGTCGCTGGACTCTGTCTGCCTCCCTCCTAGCAGAGCCCAGGAGGACACGTGAACACGCCACTGGCATCTGGGGGCCTTCCCTTCCCCTAGGAATGGCCAGGAGACTCGGTCATGGGGATCATGTGACAAACAAGGTAGTGGATTCACTTTTAGGACCAAGTAAATGGGCAGCTGACAGGGCAGGGAGAGCCCCGTCTGGGTGTGGGATGGGGAAGCGCGTTCTGTCCCCAGCACACTGCTCTGGGAGGTGACACAGTGCAGGTGGGCAGCGGCTTTCCAAGTGTGGTCCCTAGACCAGCAGTACCAGCGTCGCTGGCACTTGTAAGAAAGGCAAACTCCTGGGCCCCACCCAGGCCTGTGTGGTACCCAGGCTTCCAGGTGATGCTGGAGCCTGCTCAAGTGTGACAAGGGCTGTGGTGACAAAGAGGATGGACTTTCAAGGTCAGTGGCTCTGACCCTCCTGAATAGTGGAACCCTCCCTGAGAAGGTTACTTAACCTCTCTGGTTTGAGTATCGTCATCCTGACCACAGAAGTCATAATAGGATCCGCCTTATGGGGCAGCTGGAACAACTAAGATGAATTAGTGTATGTCAGGTGACCAGCACAGTGCTTGGCCCACAGCAGGGACTCAATGCATCGCAGCTGTGGCAGCAGGGGTATTGGAGCTGGCAGCAATAACAGTAGCCAATACACATGGTGGTTATTTGGGGCCAGCTCTCTTTAAGGGTTTTGCACATTAGAGCTCACTTAAACACTACAACAACCCTAGGAGGGATGAGCTACTATCATCATCATCATCATCATCATCATCATCATCTCTCCTTTACAGAGAGACAAGCACAGAGAGAGGAAGAAACCTGCCCCGGGTCGGTAACTGCTGGGGGGATGGGGGCAGGAATCGAACCCCCCGCAGTCTGGTTGCAGAGCCTATGGTCCTTTCTGCCTCCTGGCAACAGCAAGAGGAGCTGTACTACTGGGGTCCCCGTCTCCTATGCTCCCAAAGACTCCCATCTGTCACCATCACTAGGACAGGATACTAAGTAGAATTTGGAAACTTTCCTCAGCCCCACTTCTGGGAGGACTGGAAGTCCCGGTCTCTGAAAGGGGGACTTGAGTCAAATTTCTCACCATGTTCCCTGGACTAACCAGGACCACGTGTGACAGCCCTACGGGGTAGAGATCCATCTGCCAGCTCAGAGACGCCCACGGGAAAAGAAAGGCATGGGAGCCATCAACTGGAAGTGGCCTACGTGTTACCCCTTTGGCTGCAGACCAGACCCCAGGCAGGAAGGGGTCTTGTAGAGTCATCAGACAAGGACACACCAGGGCTGGAGCATCCGGGGCCCCTCTCCTGTGGACAGGAGATCCCAGCGGAACAAACATGCTGAGCTGCCCATGATTCTAGCGGAGGTCCGACTTTTGGCATGCCCGCTTCATGCTGGGGCTGGGCGGGTGCAGGAAGAAACTGGAGGGGATTTTCATCTGCGAGCACTGCCGCGCCCTTCTGCTCTGCCCTCGAGCCGCTGAGGATTTCCCTCTGCAGACGTCATGCAAGTGGAAGTACAATAAAGACTGAGGAAGACAGAGCTCCGGCTTCACGTCTCAAATGCTCTTTCCCGTGATGAACAGCAGTGCCTGCGAGTAAGAATCCTACATAAGACCCCATCGCAACAACCCAAGTCTCCTCTCCCAGAGACCCAGAAGCACCAGCACCGTAACAAACAAGGATATAAGGCTTCCCGGAGGCTCCATCCTCGCTCAGCCACTTTCCAGCTACGTATTAATAATTCTTAGACAGTTCACCGTGCTGAGCCTCACTCACTTCCCTGCTCCGAAACGGGGGCAAAATCCCGACCACACTGGGTGTTGTGAATCAAATAAAATAACACATGCAGCTGCCCCACACAGCGCCGGTCACACGGCAGGCACCCGGGAAATGGACTGACTTTACTAGTGACTTCACGAAGGAAAACGCTGATGAGATATCACCTCCAGAGCCGACTGTGAATGAAGAGGGTACCAGCCAGGAAGGGGAGGGGAGAAGGGGACCCACGCTCAAGTTTCCAAACCCTTGGACGAGAACAGGAGCAGGGAAGGAACCATCGCCGCAGGAGCAACAAAACAAGAAAACCCGCACCACACAACGCACTCGGCAGCCGCTGCTAAATGGTTTCCAATTAATTAACTGATTACATGATAGAACAGAAGGGGATTCGAAAGAGCGCTGTTGACCTTTAAGAATAATTAATATCATCAGGATAGCAAACTCATCCAAGGAAAATAATGAGGAACATTTTAACATTACATTCCAAAGCTCTGGATGGGGAGGCAGATGGCCCGTACCGAAGCAACGCCCCAGCTCCCTCCTCCTTCTCCGGCTTCCTGTCTCTTTTTCCCAGCACCTCCCGCCCAGCCTCTCCCTTCCCATCCCGAGACTTCCAGGAAGACTGGGGAGACCCCAGACGTCCCACCTCTGCACAGGAGCAGTTGCTGCCTTGGCCCAGCACTGCGGCCACTCTGTTTGCCCAGGCAACAGTAGCAGCAAAGGGTGAGAGGCACCCCACACCACAAAATGGGAGAGGGAACCTGCCAAGTGTTCCCTCCACAGTCTACTTGGTATGTAGAAGGCTCTCTCCCTACCTCCCATCTCCCCCTAGCGCCAGCATCAGCACCTGGAAAGGACACCACCTCATGACAAGCTGGTGCCCCACTGCCAGGCTCCCATCTCACTCTGAAATTCCCCCACCACAGCCCTAATGGATGAGATCATATCGTACGTGGTAGCAAGCGGTCCATATTATCTGTGAGCTGCTTAAACACTACAACAACCCTATCAGGGCTGAGCTACTATCATCATCGCCATCATTACCTGTGAGGTCAAGGGCTCCTCTGTCTTACTCACAATTGTATTCCCAGCATCCAGCAACTGGGAGCCATTGAGTTGACCTAGAATGAGCCCTCCGCCCTGCACAGCTTCCTTGATACTCGGCTCCCCCAGAATGCCTGGTGAATTCTTAATCATCTTCCCTGACTCGCTGACATATCCCTCCTCTGGGAAGCCTTCCCTGCCCACCGCCCCCAGGCTACTAGTTCTCCCCACGCACATGCTCCAAGAACATTTCATCCATCTCTTCAGTTCAGCATTGGTCACACTGTCAAATAATTTACTCTCCAAAGTCTAGGTTACCATAGGACAGAGGGCATGCTAAGATCAAAAACACAGCTTTTCTCTCTTGTTGTACCTTTGATGCCTAGGAAAATACCTGGTACTTAGTAGGTGCTCGGTAAATGTTTGTTGAATGAGCCCAAGCATAAATGGAAGTAATTTGGCTAAAAGGATGCAGAAGCTTCACTCTTCTTTAGATAGCTCCAAAGATACAAGATTAATTCATTCAATTAAATACTGATGACAGGTGACCACACAGCCTGGTTTGCTCAAACAGGCCCAGTTCACACCTGTTGTCCTGGAATCCCATCTGGTTAGTTCCTCTATCACTCTCCAAAGTGTCCCAGTTTGGACAACATATTACATGATAACCTATTTATTGAAGTCCTACTATGTGCCATGCATTCTTCTAGGTGTTGCTTTACAGCAATGAACAAAAGAGAGAAGCAAATTCTCTAAACAACGTGAACTTTAGTATCATCCTTTCATTATATGGAAAGAAAATCTCCACTCGGTCATTCAACACACAATTTCATGACTATACCATGCTGGGAAACACTAGGCACTGCGTGCATAGGGTGAACAAATGCAGTTCTTCGTAGAAATCTCTTCATTTACTATGTTTCCAGAAGAATCCAGGAAAGGGTCTTGTCTGAAAAGGATTGCTTGTGGCTCAGAATTTGAATTTTCCCCATGGTCCTGACCCTTGCCGGCCCCATATGGTGTCGGCTCCAGCCAGCCTGGCCACAGCCCCCAAATCCCCACATGTCAGCGGACCCAGGACGGGTGCCCTTGCCCTAAATGCCTCAAGACACTCTAATCCTTAGAAAGCACAGGTCAGAGATATCTGCAAGAAAGGCCAACTGCAAATACAAGAGACCCTGGAGAGCAATGCCCCGAACACTGTGACTCCAGGGAGACCCAGCCCACCTGTGATGTCACTGCTTACTCCCCAGACTTCACTAGAGCTCTTTCATCCCAGCTCATTCTCGGTCGCTGCAGAGTTCAACGTCGGACAGTTTTCCTTCCTTCCAAAGCCCATGTGGCTTTGAGTCCACTGAACTTCTCATCATCCTTCTCTATCCTCCTCAGTTTCAGGAGCATTGGCCTCCTTTCTCACCTTCCTTGACTGCCAGTCTTCCGAGCGGCAGCCATGGGAATGGCTGCTGCCCCCTCCACCCACCCTGCCTCCATCTCCGTCTCACTTCCGGTGTCAGCTAAAAACATCTCTTTTCCCCTTTTAATTACACTCCTCTGCTCCCTCTCCATTATTGGCCTCATGACTCAGGGCTTTAATTTATTCACCAAACAATGTCATTACACCACTGTTTTCTGTAATTTATACCATGCACGGTCTTTTGGCCGCTGTTGCCCAATTCTGCAAAATGTTTGGCAAAATCAGCATTTGTTCTTATTCCCCATGGCCTCTCTCCTGCAGAGATCTGGCAGTGCCCACCTAGACTCACCCAAGGAAGAGACAAGATAAGAACGCTCATCTCCTTGAATACATGGACCCTAGAGCCACCCCCCTCCCACGTGGTTCCATGCAGATTCTCAGGGCACTCTGTGAGGAGTGAATATAAATGGTGTTGTCGGGGGGCACAGAGACAAGACATGTGAATTGAGACTTAGAGTAATGGGCGGGAGAACATTAGAAGGGCACACGGATGCGTGTGCCGATAGTTCTCTGCACAAAGCGGAAGGGATAATTTGCATCTTGATCACAATCATTGTTAAATAAAAGCATGCAGGTGAGTTTCACTGAATGGTTTGATCTTCACATGTCTTGCACAGAACAGGGTGCCAAACTCAATTAATTCTTTCTTATACTAGTACTATTAGGGCTGACCTCAACTTGATTTGAAACCTTGAGATCTGAATGTACGTGCAAACGTAATTAACTTGCTAACCATCGTTTCCCTGCTATGGGAAATTTTCCATACTCATTAACAATAATCATGAGAGTAAACTAAAGAAAATTGGGATACAGATACAATTTTCGGAGAAATCGAAATAATGGGTAATGTTTATTGAGTGTCTGTTAGGATTTAATCACTACATGCTTTAAAGATATTAGTCCATGGAATCTTCCCAACGATGTTTTATGGTCCATATTATGATGATGATTTGTTTTCATTTGACAGATAAAGAATCCATGGCTCGGAGGTTAGGCAGCTAGTTCAAGGTCATGTAGCTGGCAATGTTAAAACAGGGCCCGAGACCCTGTGCCTAATTCCAAAATCCACGCCGTTAGCATGTCACTATAGTGTGCACCCGAGTGTGGGTGTGGGTAGGGGGGGTGTACGTGCAGATGCGCATAAATGAGAAGTTGTCTTGATCTCCAGTTGGGGACTTTGTTTTTCAGGTGAAAACCTTCCAAGAATGAAGGTGGCACACCATCACGAGGACAAACTCAGCCAGTTCTCCTGTGCTCCTCCCACATTTGGCCCCCTCTGCCTCCTCCTATGAGAAAGCACATGACAAATCCACTTGCTCCAGGCCTCATGCAACAGAAACAGAACAGGCCTGATCCTGGGAGCTCTGCCCTGGAAGAAAGAACCTCATTTCTGCTCAGTGTCTTTTGGAATCTCATGGCCCTAGATAATTCCCCAGTTCAGGATAATCAAAGTCACAGTGCCTCTCCGTGCTGGACTGGGCCTGCGGAAAGCGGGGGTGGAAGGGACACTCCCTCCTCTGCTTCCATCCAGGTCTGGATCCCACCCTGCGGGCTGGCAAACGGAGAGCAGGCCACCTGTCCGCCACATGCGCTTGGCTCTCTGAGCACGCCAAGGCGGCGGCACTTGCTTAAGGACACAGGTCAGCCCACCAGCAGCTGTGATGAAGTCAGAGGGGAGATGGGGGAGGCCAGGGCTGGGAGCCTCTCTCTGGGGAGCTGTTGACAGCTCACTGTGCCCACGAGGAAAGGGAGGGCTCCCTGGGCTCTGGCCTTGGTGCTGAATCTCCAGAGAGGGGGACATGGAGGCTGAGAGTTGGGTGAGCAAAAACAGTGGTAGTGAATATTAGTTTCCCTTCCAAGAAGAAACAATTTTTCAATATTCCTTTGGGAATATTGGGCTCCTGACAACCCTCAGAGAGGTGACCTGGCCTTTGCCCTAGTTGCAATAGAAAGAACGTGAGTTCTAGACCAGGTATATATGGATATGAACAATAATGATCTTTACTAGCTGTGTGATCTTAGGCAAGTTAGAAAACCTCTCTGAGCCACAGGAAGAATACCAATTATTTAAACAGGATTACTACTGGAAGAGCACCTAACACAGAGTTTAACACAATAAATATTTCTTCTTTCTCTTTTTCTCTCAGCTCTGTTCTCTGCTTGCTTGTGAGTCTGTACACACGTATACAATCCATGAGTTGTCTCCCTCTTCCTATATAACACTGTAAAAATTCCTTCAAGGACAAATTTAAGACATGTCCTTCCTGAATCCTATGGTCAGTGCAGGGAGACATTTCCAAAGCACCTGCTACCTGCATTTAACAAGGTCCGTCACTATATTATCCATATAATCACCTAAGATAGATTTTGAACCTAACAATCTTGCAGTGTTTTTAAACTACTTTCAAGTTAGTTTATGGCAATGATCCAACTACCATTAATATCACCAGTAAAACCAATGTTGCTATTTGTTTTCTGTGTCACAGGAAAAGAAACTAAAAGAAAGAGCAAGGTGGTAACTGACCTATGGTAAGTCTTGAAGCAGCAGCAAGACTCTGAGGTCCAGAAACCAGGTGAGTCTCCTCCCAGGTGTTGGCAATGGCTTAGGAAAGAGCCCAGTGTAGCAGAAAGACGGAGAACTTGAAATCTGATACCTGGTCCCAGTTCATACTTCACTACCTTTAAATGGATGATCTTGGGCAATTCACCCTCTCAGATTCCTCGCCAATAAAACAGGGATGATAGTAATTGCTACTTCATCTTATTATGGCATATTAAGTGAGATGGTACTTTGAGATGTGGTCTGTAAGGCACTAAAGCCACGTTGGTGATGATAGCTTACTGCTCAGGAAATGATCATTGGTCACAAGAGGAAGCACGTCCATGGGACCCTCAGAACAATACGCCACATGGTATGACTGACCACCCACTCCAAGCCCCCCTGCTGGGCCCTGAACAGGGGGTGCATCCATTCATTTCACAGGTGCTTGGTGAGACTTAACAGTACCTGGCATGTTCTAGGCACATCAATGAAAATGCAAGTCCGGAAAAATGGAAATGAGAATCTCCATGAAATTCTGGTACACGCTATGATCTAGAGCTATAGAAAAGGAAAGGCCAAATATTTATTAAGAAACTTGCTATGTGCCAAGATTTCAAATGCATTATCTCATCCAAGTCTGAAAACAAGTCTATGAGGGAGATGACTTTATTACCAGAGGAAAAGACTCCACTCAAAGAGATGAGATGACTTGACCAAGGTCTCACAGCCCACAGCTGGTCGGCAGCCAGGCTGGGAGCAGAGCCCAGCTCTGCCTGGCTCCAATACTTGCGTCCTCACATACGACATTATGCCACTTCTCACGCATTAACAGAAATAAGGGAGGCAGGGGTGGGACAAAAATATCCCAGCGCAGCCCCAAGCCCATGAAATCACTTAATAAATGTCATTGGTGATCTCCGGAAAGTCCAACATGGGCTGTCAAGCCTGCCTAGTCACCGCCAGCGAGGTTTTCCAGAGGTTACCGAGGGCCGAGCAAAGGTCTGTACCCACGAGGGCCATGAAAGATGGATGGGGAAGGGAGGAGTAGGAAGAGAGAAAGCTGCTGGGGACAGGGCTGGGGAATGCAATTATTAATATTGTAAATGGCGTTCTGACTGCTTAAGCTTTATTTAAGAACATGCCTGACTGTATAATTACAAGGGCTTAATTTGTTTTCTTTTCCGCACAATAAATAAGGAGCACACGGTTGCTCTTTGCAAACACCACCCTTACTGGCAGAGGTTCCTTCGCTGCAGATGGACAGCTGGCGCATAGAGGGGCAGCCCCACTGTCGTCTGGAGGGTGTGAGCTGTCTGCCCCCTGGGGCACAGCTGGACTCGCCAGATGTAGGCAAGGACTAGAGAACCTTGGGGGGTTCTTGGGGGAAGACACTGGGGTGACTGGTGGGTGAGAGGGTGCGAGGTGAGGTCACCCCCCTTACTTCCCCTGAGCAGCAGGCACTGCTGGGGGCATAGGATGAAATCAGGCTCAAGGAGCAGCAGGGGAGTTGCTCAGTCTCTCAAAGGCAGAAGTCCACTTTCCACTGCCCTTAAGATTTGGCCAACTCACTGGATGCCTGTGGGCTCTTGACCCACCAACAGGTCGCTTGTGCTGAAACCTGAAGGAGGAGCAGGCACTAACTAAGGCAAGTCAGATGCATGATGGAAACATTCTCAGCCAAGGGAACAGCACAGGCAAAGGCCGTGAGCCGGAGTGGCACAGCATATGGGGGGATTGAAGGAAGCACAGTGTGGCTGGAGCAGGGAGCACCAGAGGAGGTGTGGGGGGATGTTGGGATTGGCCCCGAGTCTGCCTCCAACCCATGCCACGTTGTTCCACCCCGGTCCCTGCATGGGCTGCGCGCTCACCTGACAGACTGAGGCAGGGAGTTTGGCTCATACCCTAAGAGTATCAGAGGCACATTTGAGAGGATGTGATTAAAATGTTTAAACAGTCTCCTTACAGGTTGCACGGAAAACTCATGTAGGATGGGGTGGACCGTGGCAGCTCCAGGGAGACCTCTTAGGATGCCATGACCCCCAGGACACTCATATGTAACAGAGGCTGGGACCTTACAGAGGAAGCGCCAAGATATCCCCCTGGAAAAAGCCACAGAAGCAAAAGATACCTGCAGTTGGCAGCAAATGGCAATGGGGAGGGCCCTGTCTTTCTGCAGCCCTGAACCCCCTTCTGCC
Source organism: Propithecus coquereli (assembly GCF_000956105.1). Taxonomy (NCBI): domain Eukaryota; kingdom Metazoa; phylum Chordata; class Mammalia; order Primates; family Indriidae; genus Propithecus; species Propithecus coquereli. Next base: position 11,384,231 of record NW_012144967.1, read on the forward strand.
CTAATAGGAGCAGCTCTGCTGCCTCAGCAAGCAGGGCCTCAGGTCACAGGGCCAACCTGGGAGATGATGCCTGGAAGCAAAGATTCTAACCCTTTTGTCCTCCTGACTTTGGGGCCACAGGACAGTTGATTCCAGGCTCAGTGGGTCCCACAGGCCTGTGGCCATGCAAACACTCTGTTCACTCTCTTTCACTGCCAGGCCCCTGGATATACAGCACATGGGCCCCTCCAGCAGCGACAGTCCTCACTGATCCCCCCACCAAGCCTCTTTCAGCTGCCAACTCCCACCACCCCCAGGTTCCAGGCTGTCTTTCACCCCCCCAGGAAGCCTCCCTGCTGGAATCCTCCCCTGCCCCAGATGCATCACCTGCCTTTGCTAAATGCTCCAGGGGAGCGCTCACTCCTGGTCGCCTTGTAGGAACTGCCTCTACACTCAGTCTCCCTCCCCCACTCCAGACTCCCCCACTGAAACCACAGAACTAGATGCAATTCATCTTTGCATCTTTGCCCTGCCTACATGTTCCTGGAGGGAACTGGTGCATTCCTGTCTCAGGAAAGCACGTGACCCAAGGGCCACTGCGAGTGGACTTCGCAGGACTCAGAAGCACAAAACATCTATGGTTAAATGCCAGGATCCAGGGAGGTGGGGGGTGACTGTCTCCAGCAAGGAGGCTGACGTCATTTGCATCAGCAACATTCTTTAAAAAATCTTTATAATTTGATCTTCAAACTGAGACAGAGTTGCCTTGTTTTAATCTCCATTTTTAGCCAAACCCAAGAGGATAAAGCACTTTGGTCAAGTTTTTCCCGCATCCAATGCTTTCGGGAGATCCCCTCGCCACACCTCATGGCGGCATCTGCTCTCGAGGAGGCTGGCAAGGAGACTTGACAACCCAACATCGTCCAAACCCAGAAAAATCAGTCACGGGACATAACGCCCCCTAAATATCTCATCAGGTGCTCAGGTCCATGCTTGTCAAAGTCCTTTCTCAGCATTATTCACTCTGTGCTCACAACAGCCCTGTGGGGGAAAGTGCAGGCAACAGGATTGCACCCATTTTACAGATGAGGAAACAGGTAAAGAGAGCAGGTCACCTGTGCACTGTCTAAAGAGAACAGGTCTATGCTATTTCTGCATCCACATGACAACACATTGACATCACCCAGGGCATGAGGGGCAGCAGAAGGACCAGATCGCCACTCCCTCAGGTCTTGGGACCTGGGTCAGGTTCCCAACAGGCCCAACACAGGGTCCCTGAGGACTCCTGAGCCCTCATCACTGTGGAAGGTCAAATGAACTGAGATGACCCCCCTAATACCAACCCCAGGTAACTCCTAGGGTCAGCAAAGGCCTCAGCTCAAGTGAGACAGCTGCGGCCCGTCCACCCGAGTCCACCGTAACACAGAGAGAGGCGAGTGGCCCTAAAAATGTGCCTGACACCCCAGGCCCTCTGTAGGATTTGACCCCTCTGCCCATACAAACTGGCCCTCACCAGATGCCAATGGGAAGGGGCTTATCCTGGGTGGAGGCTTCACAATCATGGGAAAAGCCGAAGGCTTAACCACGTTAAAGAAATGCAGATGCAAATCCTGAAGAGAGATGACCAGGACCGAGGAGCAACGGCTGTGGGAGAAAAGGAGCAGGCTCCGGCTGAAGTGGGCGGCGGTGGCTGCCGAGGAAGCAGCTGGCCACACACCCTACATCCCGCTCTTGTATCTCCCCACAGGTCTGGCTCCAGGTCACGACACCCCTCTCTTCTGTGTCAATCCCCTCATTAAGGATGACAACAATACACGGATAGAACTCCCTCCCTGACAACAGCAATGCACCGTACCTCCTGCGAGCTGGCAAGGCTGCATGTTGTGTTGAGACTGCCTTGGAAGACTTGGAGGGCTCTGCCGGGCTCCATCCAGCTCCCCAGCCCAGCTCTCCAACTCCCTTCCCCCTTGAGCTTCTGATCTCCCCACATACTGGGTCAGAATCCCAGAGAAGTCTCAAATCCAGGAGCTTAGAGTTTGGGCTTCCAAATGCCTTTAGCAAGAACTGAACTTATAAAATAGCTTCCAGGATGCAGGACATACCATTTACTGAGCACCTACTATGTGCGGCCACTGAGAGAGGTGCTTCATGTTCACTCTTTTAATGCTCACAAAAAGCCCTGTGAGATGGGAATTAGTTCCCTGTGTTCTAGGAAGGACACTGAGACTCAATCCCTTGGCCAAGAATCAAAGTGAAAGAGTTGGCAAAGCTAAATGATGGTTCACAGCTAGTCTGTCCACCGCCAAAGTGTGTGCTGTTTTCACTTCTTGTTCATTCCCTGCCTCATTCAGTCAGTCAGTCATTCTTCACACTCACACCCAACATTGAGAAACCTGATTTAATAAGACCTAACCCTTCCCCAGTGGAGCCTGAATCACACCTTTCCACAGCCGTGTATCAGGTCTCACCTGGACTCCTCAGATGGGTTTCAAGGCGCATCTGCAGCCGGGGATGAGGTCGGCCAGGGGAGTGCACGGCTTACCCACTAGGGAGACCCAGTGCCCTTAAACACAGAGCAGTCGCCATGGTGGATCCCCCAGAAGACCACCCAGAAAGGGTGCAAGCCGCCCAGGACCAAGGCGAGCCCCGAGAGACCAAGGGGTTAACCTGAGAATAAAAGAGACTTTCGAAGATCCATCAAGAAGAAGCCAGAGGGGGTGGAGGAGGGAGAGCTGCAAGACTGCCAGCCTGTTACGGGGTGGAGAGGACAGAAATTAATGATGACTCCAAAATAGCCAAGAGACTAAACTCATTTTCTAAATCTGTCCTTAACAAGAAAAACGGAGAAAAGAGATGTGAACAAATGGGAAGTAATGAAGCCTTAGGGAAGGGGGCAAAAAAAGAAAAGAAAATCTGCTGAGAATAATCAAGGATGGAAAATATGAGCACATCGTCCGATCCCCCGAGGCCAGGAGACTGCGGCCCAGAGGCCAGAATGTTTACTCAGCGCTAGACGGAGTTGGTAAAGGCAAACGCTGACAAGGTTATAAGGAAACTCTTAAAAGTTCAGTCCAGGGGACTCTCGAGAATGCAGACACCTGAACTCAGAAAGAACACGGTCTCTAAGGTGAGGGTAGGGTTTTCCACTAGGAGAACTGGGAAATAAATCCCACACGCATGCCGCGGGCCAGCAAGTGAGGCGTGTGGCCACGTTACTGGGGTCATGTTGGCACTGCCCTGGGTGGATCAGAACACTGTCCACGGAACAGAGTCAACAGAAGGAAACTGTCAGGGAGGACATGAGTGATCTCAGGGCCACAGCGAGCCTGGCGGGGAGATACAAGTGGACAAGACAAAGCAAATTCAATTTAGGAAGTTTGCCACCTGCCTCCCTAGGAAGCAGAGTGATTCCTTCACGGGCCCCAGGAGGGGCAGTCACCCGGGACACTAATGGTAGGAGCGGACTGGGAATTGACTTTCTTTAGAGGCAGCAGATAAATGAGTGGAAGCCAAGAAACGCCAGTTGAAAGTCCGGAGCTTGGTGAATTGTGCGGGACAAAACACATTCTGGGTTCAATAAGAGCACAAAGGATCCATTTAAAACAGGACAATAAAATCTCTGCTTGGTGTCCACAGATGCCACAGGGGCGAGGACCCGGGAAGAATGCAGAGACCTAAACACACCTGCAGAAACAACACGGCTCGACTGTACCAGGAGGTGTCAGGTGTTGAAGCTGCACACATGGGCACAAAATCTCCGGACGTCAGAGCAGAGCCTTCGAGTTTATCAAGTCGGGCGCACATCCCCTCCTTTCCCACCTCCCATCCCAGCTTTGGTAATGAGGGAGGCCACCTACCGTCACGATCCTGCCTGAGAAGGGGTCCAAAGGCAGCAGGGCTGGTGTATAGAGAGCAGCCCGTGCTCCCTGGAAATGGAGGGGCTGGAAGTCAGCCTCCATTCTGAGGAGTGCTGTTCTGAAGCTTATTGCCTTCCTCTCCTCTCCCGCTGGGTTCCTGAGAACTGGCAAGAGCCAACAGGTGGCAGGTGGAGCTATTACAAGGACAGGCTCTGGAGCTCTGGAGGCACGCAACCTGGAGCTCTGGAGGCACGCAACCTGGGCTTCGCTTCTGGCTCTGCCACTTGGTTGCTGTGTAACTTTAGGCAAGTCACTTAGCCTCCCTGTGCCTCAAATTTTTTATCTGTAAAATGGGGATAACAATTGTGTCCACTTGCTATTATCAGCATGAAATGATATATAAAAGCGCAGGGATGAATGCCAGGCACATAGTAAGTGCTGCATTCGTGTCATGTCCTGGCAGCTCGTTGTGTGGGAATGCCCGCCCCTGCGGGGAGTTGGGCGGGGAAGTATGACGAAGTGGGTAAAGCCAAAACACACTGACGGCAGCTTTCTCTGGCCCTGTCCCTCAGTTCCCGGCTGAGTTCCAGCCACAACCTTTCTTCCAGAAGAATTTCCCAAAATGCTGGGAGGTCAGGATAACACTGCCTCATTTTAGAGACGCGGAAACAAACTCAACAGGTCAAGTAGCTTAGCCAAGGTCACAGCACCATGCAGACAAAGAGCCCAAAAGATGCGCAAGGTGTGGTCACCCAGCACTGCTGCAGCCACACTGCACCTGTGCCAGCTGACAGCCATCCACACGAGCCCCTCCCCGCACTCATGGGGGCCCAGAGTCCAGGATCTTCTGCTCTCCTGGCCACCACACAGACACCCCACTGCACACAGTCCTGACTCGAGCCTCCCACGTCATTAGATCTGTGCAAATCCTACTCCACTGACAAATGGCTCCGGTTTGAAATGCTGCTCCCTTGGAAATTTTTTCAGTTTATCTTATGGCAAGACTTGATGGCCTGGAACTGCGAACATGTATCCAAACAGCTCCAGGAGGAAATCCAAGGGGGAAATGGCTGTACACATCCCCGGTGAGCTGCGGCCCTGTGCCATAAGCAGGCTGTCCGCCAGGCCAACCCCACACCTTCTCCAAAGCCCAACCCAACTGCCACCTGCTCCGCAAGGCTGCCCAGCCTCTCCCGCCCACCTCTGATCCCCACACACAGTCTTCCAGGGGCTCCTCCACTGCCTGGTGCTGGAGGACCCTGGAGAACATCAACCAACCATCTGTGTGGTGTGTCAACGGGGTGAGCTACGTCACAAATAACCCACAGCCACTAATAAAGAACCACCACATACTTACCATTTACTTCTTTACACGTTTAAATTAGAGGAGGCTCAAAGCTATCCCTGTGCTGGCACTCCCCTCCCTGTGTTCTGAGACCCTTTCCTGAGTAGAAGAGAAGGGAGTAGGGTGACAGCTTCATGCACTCCCAGTAGCCCGTCTATTCAGCACACTGGTTACAGCCACTGTCACTTTTGGTGCATCTTTTTCTTTCTTTTTTAACCACAACAAAGTTTATTTCTCTCTCACACCACATGTCCACAGAAGGTCAGCAGTGGCCTTGTTCCCATCATCTTCCCAGCAAGACTCTGGCTAATGGAGCAGCCTCCATCTGGAACATCAACATCCTCTGCCCTGCGACAGAGGGAGAAGAGCCCACACAGGCTCTGAAAACTCCTGCTAAGCAGGAATGCAGGACAGGCATGGGAGTGGGTGTGTGTGTGTGTGTGTGTTTGTGTGTGTGTGTGTGTGTGAAAAACGAATAAGCCATATGACGTAATAAAGACTGCTGGGTTTGCAAGGAGAAGAAAGGCCACTAAATATGAGCAGTCAGAGGAGGCCTTGCTAAGAAAGTACCAGAAGAGTGAGCAGTGAGAAGGAGTCAGCCATGCAGAGATCGAGGGCAGGGTATTCACCTGGACCAGAAGGACCAACGAGGACAAAAACTCCAACATTCAAGGAAGTGAAGAAAGCTCGTAAGGCCTCAGCAGAGAGAACAAGAGGAAAGTGCAAGGAAATCAGAAGGGAAATAGAAACCACATCCATTCGAGCCCTGTGGCCCTGGCGAGGGGCTTAGCTTTTACCATAAGTAAAACAAGAAGTTAATGGGAGGGCTTCAAGCAGCCGAGTGGCATGATGGGATTTATGTGTTTAAAATATCACTCTGGCAACCATGCTGACAATGAACTGCAGCAGACAAAAGTGGAGGCATGAAAACCTAACTTAGGGGGCCACTGCCATTGTGCCAGAAGACAGGACGGTGGATCTGTAAATGGAAGGGTGAGAAGGTGGATGGATGCAAAATGTTTTACGGCTTTGATCGACTGGATGGCAGAAGGGTGGGGAGGGCAGGCAAAGAAAAGAGAAGAGTCAAGAATGACCCCCAGGCTTCAGCATGAACAATGAGATGGGCGGTAGCACCTACAGGAACAAGAAGCACTGACGGGGGGAACAGGTTGAGTGAGAACATGGTATGAAACCAAAAATCCTGTTTTGGCCAAGTTAAGGTTGACATGTGACCTAGCCACCAAGTGGGTGGTCTGATACGGGAACCCAAAAGGCAGGGATGGGATGTTAATTTGGGAGTTTGGTTCTAAGGCCCCTTCCTGCTTTATCTATCTATGATTCTGTGAAATAGGAGACCAATGAACAAGGAGGAAGTCATTAACAACAGCAAAAAATACACTGAGTTTTTCACAATGCATTGTCTTAAGCACTCTCCAGGCATTGTCTCATTTAACGCTCAGAACAATCCCATGAAGTAGGAACTCTTACGTTCCCTTCAAAGCTCATGGAAGTTCAGTAGCCTGCCTACGGTCAATACCAGGATGTGGAAGATCTAGGTTTTGAACCCTGGTCTTTTCATCTTCAAAGCCCATTCTTCTTACTGTCAGCTACACAGTCTTCAATGGCTAAGTCCTCCACGTAGAACAGAGGAGGAAGGACACCTGTGGAGAAGCAGTGAGGGGGCCACGTGCGCTAGTTACCAATCCCTTTGGGACGTGGAGAAAAGTCTCAGTGCAGAGGAAAGGCGCAGGCAGAGAGGCAAACGTCTACTGATACAATATCTACACATCGTCTCGGAATCCAGAATCAGGGGTTATTTCAAGGAGAATTGTAATTAATACAATACATAATAAACCAATCTCACCATGTTTTCATGCCAATAATCTCAGGAGACATGTATTACCTACACAGTGTCCTGAAAGGATAGGGACTCTGGTCACCTCCTCTGTTCCTATCTAACCAGCATTGCTTTTCTCTCCTTGCCAGCGTAGCACAGTTGAAACAACCATGCCCAAATCAGGACACTCTCCACCCCATCCTGGGGCTGGCTCTCTCAACTGCAGAGTGAGTGCACGTTTGCTTATGGCAGAGAGAAGAATAACTTAGTCTGGCATCAAAAGCGTTTTGGAAAAGCGCAAGAAACTGAACACAAGAGAGATCCCACCACAATCAACTCTAAGAGATTAAATATACATTCTTTTGGTTTGCTGGAATCTTACATTAAATATTACTGGAAATAAGTGGACCATAGGCAAATGCTAAGAAATCTTTCATAATAAAGATGTTCAGGTTGTAACATAACTGTCGTTATAGGATTTGACCTGAAAAGGAAGAGAAACTAAACGGAGCTTTCTCAACACAGCTCTTTGAGGAGGGATGGTGCTGGCTGTCCACAGGGAAATAGTGGCTCTCTAATAAAACTTTAAAGATGCCACCCCTCCTACAAGAAGTTCTCACTGTGAAAATGAGAGAGACGAAACACTCCTGAGATGTAGGAAAGTACATGGACTTCAGAGTCAAAGAGATCAGAGTCTAAATCTTGACCGTTCCATTGCCTTACTGTCTGACCGTACGAGAGCTCGGTTATGACTTCCTGAGCTTCAGTGTTTGCATCTGTGAAACGGGGATAGAGGAGCTGCAGCTCACAGTTACTTTGAGGAGTAAGTAAGCTCAGATGTGCAAAAGCACCAGGCACAGTCCTTGGCACGTAGTAAGTTCTCAAATCATATTAGCCCTCCCCCCTATTTCTCTGGTACCAGCCCTTTTTTGTGCAGTTTTCTAAATACCTTAGTAAGTTTTCTAATTGCTTCTATGAAAAACATTGCCCCTTCTAGCCCATAAGGTATAGCAGGAAGATTCCTGGAAAGAGAATCAGAGGGTTCTGGCACAATCCTCCTTCTGCTGTTTCCAAGTCAGACCCTCTATGGGCCTGTCTCCTGCGCTGTAAAATAAGGCTGCCTCCCACACCCCTGCCCCCAGCATGGTTATGAGAATCCAATGATGTGATACATGAAAAAGCACTTTGCAAACCATGCCATGCTCCACAGATGAAAGGAAGTACCATCATTTGAGCACAGCTCAGAGACAGGCATCTGCATAACTCTGTTTATGGGGACCCCAGACTGTGGAGATCCAGTCTGTGTGTGAGCCATGCCAAAGAAAACAAACCCCAAAAAGGAAGACAGGAGCCAGCTGCGCAGGCAGGGCTCAGGGGACTCAGAGAACAGCCCAAGTTCAAGAGTGTTGTTGGTGGACGTGGTCTCAAATCAGATGGAAATAAAGAAAGTTGTAAGGTCATTAATTGCAATTGCTTAGGTCCTATCTGAAACCAACAGTGTCTATAGAGGGGTCCACATATACTCTAGCGCAAGGAGGACTAACTGGAGAGAACAGAGAATTTGCCACGTTTATTCATCAGTATTCAAGGAAGAAAGACACCAGAGAACATGAGTGTTCCAGTCACCAGAGAGACAGACTCCACCAGGAGACAGAAATCCAACTTTTCCAGGATAAAGAAGTGGTCAGAATATCCATCAAGATCACCTAATCCCTCCTCTTTGATTCTATTATCGCCACTGCTAATAATAACAATAATTACCATCATTATTAGCAACTGTCATCTCTGAGCTCCAGCTATTTGCCGGGCACAGGGCTAAGTGCTGTGTGTGTCACTTAATCTTTGCCACATCCCATCCCTAGAACAGACACTATTATTATGCCCACTTTAAGATTAGCAAATAGCCGTTCCAATTATCAATTTGGGAAATCCTATCCTTAAGAATCCCTAATCCAAAACCCTTAAGATCAGGGAAGGGATATAAGAGCCAAGAATACCTCAATCTCTCAAAAAGGATTTCCCCCTGCATGTGGTAACCCACATCTCATTTTCCACATTCAAGAAAGGGTAGAGAAATCTGATGTAGTCAAAAGGAGATGGTCAGCCACTCATCAGCCTGGAAGATGAACCCGAGAGCCCCCATCTGCAGCCTTCCTTGTGCCAGACAGCTCGGCCTTAACTTTAGGCTCACTTTCTGGTGTGAGGAAGAGTGACACTGACTAATGCCACAGCAGCTCAGGGAGTGGAGGGGGCAGGTGAACCAATCAGGACAACTCGGACAACCTGACATCAGCATGGGGCAGTGACGTCACTTCCTGCTTTTTATTCTAGGGGAGAAGATAAGCCTCTTCTGCCATCGCCCTAAAAAAAAAGAAAAAGCAGCCACACCAGGGCTTGGCAATTAGTTTTGGGGTAGGTGATCATCTTGTGATTGCTCAGCTGGGGCCTGAAGACTTGTAAATGCATTTAGAGGACAGAAATAGAAGACGTTGTGAGAAAGCAGAGAAACCTGGCCCATTTGCCAGGAGAATATGTCCCAAAGCTGCAGGGAAATTACTCAGTTGGGATCTGGGGTGTGTCTTCGTACAAAAGAAAAGCTAATAAATAAAACCCAGGGATGAAGCCAGTGCGTGTCTCTGTGGGACCCCCAGCCTCCTCTGGATGCCCCACTGTGTTATCACCCCCAACTGGTGCTGACTTTCTTGCATGAAGGTGAGCATCCCGACTTGCCCCCCAGTGTGCAGCCAGACCCAAACTGGGGGTACACTAATGGTGATCCATCTTACTCAGTGATGCCCCTGCAGCCAACCACAAGTACTTTGACAAGGGCTGTCCAACGTGTCCAGCAGAACACAGGGCCCAAGGTCACGGGCAGGTTCAATGTCATACTCAGGCCCTACTCCAACCAGATGTCCTATCCCCCAAGGCCTTGGGCATCTTGCAAAGCCTCACCAGCCTCTGTCACCGCCACCACCCAGCAGATTCCAGACCATCCCAAAAGACATGGTGGGTCACGGCCCCCTTCCAAGGATCTCAAAGACAAGCCAAAGACATGTTCTGGGACAACCCCTTCAGAGACACCTGTGGCCCAGGATGCGCCCCTGCTCCCACTGCTGAGTCTGTGGAAACCCAGTGGGTCCCAAAGCCCTGTCCATCTCCCTGAGAGCTGTGGTGACACCACGCCCTAGAAGGTTCTGGGGCCTGAGCCCCCAACCCCTGACCTCAAAGGGGACAGCGCTTCTCCCACATTGACAGCTTCTCTACCCCAAATACGACCCTGCACCACAAACTGGCACCCTGCGTGTCACATTCTGCCCACAGAGTGGTTTTGTTTGGCCCATGGAGTTAAGGGTCTTGTTTTCAGTTGCCAGCTTTAAAATTTAAGTGGTTTCACTGGATCTCCAAATCTTCTTGAAACAACATGTCTGGCAACACTGGGCCTCACACCATAGGGCAGAAGTCAGCTGGAACTGCTTACTGGCTGCCTCTTTGGAAGGGACAAGTGGTCCCAGCCTCTACTTTTCCCACCTGGTCCACCCTGGGCATTTGGCTTTGTGACCCTTGCATGAGTTACTATGAAAAAGGAGCCTTCTCAGATGTCAAAAGCTTTTCCCTGGGGATATTTTACAATGAAACTCAAACCTCCAATAAAATAAACACCTGGAACATCTGGTCCAAGGCCCTCCTCTGGTCCCAGCTCTGCCTCCAGCTGCAAAGAACACACATCAGGAGAACCTCACCACAGAGGTTCAGCTAGGGCAAAGGGCAACAGCTAAATGAGGCAGTTGAAAGGGAGGTCTCAGTCCCCTGGAGCTGATGCATCTAGCCCTGAGCAGTGGCCACAGAGCCTGCTATTTCCAGAGGGGAGGAAAGAAGGTTCAGCACAAAGCAGGGGTGGCCATAACCGACAAAAGAAATATTTACTGAGCATTCACTGTGTGCTTGGGAAAACACACATAGGCCTGTGGGTAAGGCCAGGACCCCCAGAAGAGAAACAACTCACCCTCCACGATGCCCAACACTCTCTTCCCTTTCCCCACCTCCCTGCCCTCCACTTCCCTGGATGATCTGCCTCTCCACATGAGATTCCTGTCCCGCCGGGCTGCCCTTCCATCACCAAATGCAAAGTGCCTCAACCAGGGAAAGTTTCAAGTGGCCAAAGGGAGGACTAGTCCAAGGCACACCATTCCTCCATTTTCTCCCCAAATGCAGTAGACCCCACCCCACCTGGGGCCTGCAGAATCTCTGCTCTCTGGGAACATGCCCAGTGGATGTCCAAGATGGCCACTATCCTTGAAGAAGAGTTGTCCCAGACGGCAAGCATCCCCCTGTGGGCGCAGCGGGTTAGCGTTTCCCCTGATCACTCACCCTCGGCTTCCTTTCACGCCCACCTTCCCCCAGGAAATGGTCCTTCCCGGGGTCTATCGGCCCAAAACTAGCCTGGGAGAGGAAGCATCAAGCTCTTGTGATTCTACTCTGCTAGGTCCAGCCAGAGCCACTCTATCAATCGGACAAGGCAGGTGGCAGGGAGGGGGGAGACTGGGAGAGGGAGGCACAGACAGACAGGAACCCCTACCCATAGCCATGTGACCTCCAGCTTGTCCCAGATAAAGCTGTATGACCTTATCCAGCTGTCTCCACTTCTCTGAGCTCTTCCCCATTGAACCCAGACTCTATTTACACACAACGTTTGGTCTGGTCCGGCTTTCTCTCTTCTTCTAACACTCGACCTCAAAACACGTGCACGTGCACACACACACAGGACACACAGGCTTAATAGACCTACACACAATCTCAGAAGTGTAGATTCACATTATATATGAGTGGAATCTCCTGTCATTTACATTCCCATAAAATTGCAAATTTCATCATGAAAATGAACAAACCTGGGAGTCAGGAGACCCTCCCCCTAAGCCCTGGTCCTAGGCTTTTCCTTCTGACAGGATCTTTGCAGATCATCAAATCCAAAATCCTCCTTTTGAGTGGTAAAGTTCAGGGACTTGCACAAGGACACACAGTGGCAAAGCCAGGTCTCGACCTCTGATCTCTGCACCGCCAGGCCCGCTCCCCGCAGCGCCCCTCCCGCAGCAGAGCTACTCACATATAGCGCAAGTGGGGGTTCTTGGCAAAGGCTCTGGGCTGGATGCTCCGAAGTCCTGAGTTCTTGATGGTCCTGGCAGAAAAGAAAAGAGGGTCAGCAGGGTCCAGGGGCAGAGGGGCGTCGGCTCTGTGCTGAGGCTGAGGGACGTCAGGCCACGGCTGGCCCTGTGGTTGCCCCTGTGGGTCAAGTGCGTCTCTTCACCTCCAACCACCCAAGAGGCCCACTGGGGGTGTCCGTGGAGGCGCCGGGGCTCTCACCCCTGGGGGCTCTGCAGGAGGCTGGGACGAGGCGGGCAGTGCTGGCGGAATGGGGGCTCCCACGGGCTCAGCCACGGCAGGGTTAGAGCCCACCACGTGCCTTTCCCTCTCCCACCCCAGGTCCCCAACAGCCACTAGCACTGAAGCCCAAAGGGGAGGGGCCGGGGACTCTGGTACTCCAGGGCGCTCAGTGGCCAAGCGCAGGGCTGAGGGAAGAACCCCAGCCCCGCGGGCCTGGCTTCAGGGCCTGCCTTGGAACACTACCTTCAGGATGTGACTTCAGGCAACCCCCTGCCTCTCTGCTCTGCAGTGAAATGCAGGGCAGTGAAGAGATGGCTTTTGGAGCCCCTGACCTCTCCTAAGTAGGTGGTACCAGCTCTACCAAAGAGGCCCAGGGCGGAAGCACAGACGGCAGCCTTGCCACACCCATCGCCCCACCCCAGAAGGTGAGCAGGGACGCCCCAGCCCACCCCTTCCATCCGGAAACGCCACTCTGTGGCCGGGCGTACTCACAGCTTTTGGAGTCCGGTGTAGAGCTCCATGTCCACGGCGTTGAGCGTGTGCAGGCTGCGCCAGTTCTCTATGTGTCTGCAGGGGAGGAGGAGAGGCAGGGTCAGGTCAGGGGGGGACAGCGGAACGGCGCTGGCTTTTGAGCCACAGAAACCTGGGTTTGAATCCTGGATGGGCCAAATGAGAGCCAGGCCTTCTGCCAAGTCCCCACATATCTCCGAGCCTCAGTTTCTTCCTCCGTGCGGTGGGATTCCCACCACCTGCCTGACGGGGACACTGTGAGAACGGAGTGGACGCACCGGATCAGGCGCCTGGCCCGCGGATCGCATTTAGTGTCCCCCTCAGCTCCAGAAAGACTCCGCTCTTCAAAGACGTGAAGCCCCATCTCCCCGCTTATCTTCCTGACTCGGTTTCCCTCTGTTCCTTTTCTTTCTTTTTCCTATTTAGGATTTCCTAGGGACAGGCTCTTTTTTTTCTTAGCTCCTGCTGGTAAACACAATGCAAATGATGCGGTTTTAAAAAAAAGAAGGGGTGGCGTGCCAGTGGGCGTGGCTTCTGGGTAGAGAAGCCGAGGAGGAACACACACCTGCCTCCGCACTCACCGGGGCCAGACATGACAGCCCCCTTGGGCGACCACAGCCCAATCCGTCCCGGAGCTCAAGAAAACCAATGGCTTGATTTGGCGGCGCTGACTCCGGAGGGGAGGGAGCTATCTGAGGACAGGGAGGTACCAGGGTTTTGTGGAAAGAACGTGCGTCTGGTATTCAAGGAGCCAAAGTCTAGCTTCACCTGAGGCTTCAGCAGCCAGTGACTTTGAGCAAGTGCTTTCACCTCTCTGGGCCTCTCATCTCTTCATTTGTAAAAGGGGAAGGTTGCACTAGATCAGCAGTTTCTTCCCCTTTTCATCACAAAGATCTCCTTTCAGAACTTTCTCCCCAGAGAGCTCATGTTTAAGGAGGTTTGTGTCTAGCAAGCACACTACATTTATTAAGTACTAATTAATTCATCTTCTCGGGTTTATTAATCAAAGATATAAATCACTGTTAACCAGAGCTTTATATCAACAGACACAAACCAGTGCTAACTCACCCAATGCATAAATTCCAGCCCAAAGCAAAGAAACTTGAAAGTTCTGTTCACAAAAGAAGGCCTGTCAGGGGTATGGACCCGATTTCTGTTAGTGCTTCTGACATTGACCAAACACCAGGCTCAAACATCCCTCATTATTGCTTTTGGGGTCCCCAGATTGAGAACCATTAGTCTGTGCAAAAGATGACCATTCATACACACCTGCTGTCCCACGGAGCACCAGAGGATCTCGGGAAAAGGCCTTCCACTGCCTTCCCTCCCCCAGGACTTGACTCTTGGTCAGTGCCCACAAGGTCTAAGTACCATCTTAGTGAAGAGTGCAGAGAGGTGACAGCTCACCCTGGGACAGAGCTACCCAAGGCACACTCTGGCCAGAAAAGTGACAGCCACCTTCCCCAGACGTCTCCTCCCCAGCCCCACCACACCCGTAGCTCTGCCATCTGCCACCAAGTCAAGCGAGAGCCAGGAAGGCAGCAGGATCGCGGCTGCCAGGGCCTCTGGAAGCATTTCAGAGCCGCACAGTGATAAGGTATGCAGAGAGCCTGTTCTGTACCACATTCTCTCGAAGCCCCTGCTGAGCAGCCAGAGACACTGGCATCTGCTGGGGACATGGACCAGGTGGCCAGGTTAGTATTGGATTCCAATTCCAAAGTCGTCTCCCTGGAAGCCTCACAGCCCCAGGTCAGTTTGGGTGGTCTGGTCCCACCACGGCAGGGACCTGGCAACATTTCAGATGAAAAGGAAGGCCAGAAGAAGTGGAACTACCTGTGCCACTGGCTCCCCCAGTGTATTCCCTGGGCCACTGGTAAATTGCCAAGGAGATTACAGTGTTTGTACACAGTACCTTTTGTTAATCAGAGCCCAGCATCCTGCAACAATCTGCTCCCAACAAGTGACTATGAACCAAATTCTTTAAATAAGTGGAATCATTTTTGTCAGACCACATTAGAATGCCATAAATTCATTCTTATTACGGCTGAGCTGTCACTCATGACTGCATTCTAAAACCTCGCCTTTCTCAGCCCTCACGTCCCTATGCCCACAAATTGACCGTTACCCGACGCATGCGCACACTGAGCTGTGGCAGGGAAATGAATGAGCTCCTTGCTGCAGAGTCCTCTGCTAACAGAATCATGGCCACCACTTCCTCTGTTGGGTGGGTCTGAGTTTTCCTAAACCAGGGAATGGCATTTTCACAGCCGCCGTGCAAGAGCGTGGTTAGGAGTCAGAGCTCTGGAACAGTGATCAGTGAACTATAGCCCTCTGCCTGCTTTCGTACAGCCCCAGAGCTAAGAATAGTTTTTACATTTTTAAAAAATCAAAAGAAGAATCATATTTTGTGGCATGTGAAAACTACATGAAATTCAAATTTCCATGTTCACACCTGGTCATTTACTGTCATCCATGGCTACTTCTAAGCTACGGCAACAGAGTGGAATAGGTGCTCCATGGGCCGTGTGACCCACAAAGCTTCAAATATTTACTCTCTGACCCTTTACAGAAAAAAGTTCCTGACCCCTGCCCTGGAGCTAGTGGCCACGATGAATATCCTGGCCCCACCCCTACCTCTATCTATGTGACGTTGTCCAGGTGACTTCACCTGTCTGTGCCTTAGATTATTCATCTGCCAAATGGGGATAAGAACATATCTGCCTTCTAAGAATGACATGATGATTGAAAGACCATGTTAGGAGCCCCCTCGGCAGTGTGGGGCACACGTAAGTCCCCAGGCAGAGCTAGCTGTGCTATTTTTCCCTCTGTGCCTTGCAGAGGCTGAGCAGTCTTTTCTCAGCTTTCGAGCTAAAAATGGCATCAGGCTTCTGCTGGAAGTTGTCATTTTTCAGCAATCACTGATAAAATCCCCATGTGTCAGAAGGGTGCAGGGGTAGGAAACCTGTCACTCATGACCTCCAGGAAAACCGTTCCAGCAGAAATTTATAAACAGATCCAGGGAATGCGCAGACGCCGCATCAGAGCAGGTTCCTAGGAAGAGCAGGACGGTGAAGGTGCAGCCCTGACATTTGCGGATGACATCGGCCGGGGGCTGCCAAGCTTTCCTATGACTCACCACTTGGTACCAGACCAGGGAGGGGGGTCAGCGATGGTTACTCTGCTGGCTGGTTTCAGCTGTTAGGGAGGCCACGAGTTTAAGTGGAAAAGGCAGGCTCTAAAAAGTATAATAAATAAGACAAAGTAGGAGAGCGGGTGCGGGTTGCTTTTGCTAAGGGTGGTTACTGGACCCAGTGTGATTACACGTGGCTTCCCCGTTTCTGTAGCTCCTCTGGGTTGTCTGCACTGTTTCCGTCGAGCATTTGTTTGTCATTTGAAAAACCATCAGTAACAACACATTTCTAAAGGACGGTCAGGCGCCTGAACCCTGTGTGGGGTGGTGACGGATTGTTCTGCTCCAGGACGACAGGCAGGACCAGCTCATCCCTGCCAAGGCGTCTCACACACCCACTCCCGCTGCGGGGGAGAAGGGCTCGGCAGTGCCGGTTAGCAGGCCTGTGCGGTTCTGCAGAGTGTGTGGCAGCGGTGACTCCACAGGGACCTGCAGCCCTGCTCTCAATCTGGGTGTCCCTGCTTCCATCAGGAACAGGAAGGGGACGGAATAGAGGGAGGACAAAGGGTGGTGCTCCAGGCTCCCAGCCCTACCTTAAATAAATTACCACCACTTTAGTCTCTTAATACAGTGGTTCTCAAGGGGAGGCAATTTTGCCCCCAGCAGACATTTGACTGTGCCTGGAGACATTTTTGGTTGCCACAACTGGGGGAAGAGAGTAACTCTAGTTTATAGTGGGTAGAGGCCAAGGACACTGCTAAACATCCAACAATGCACAGGACAGCTCCCTGCCACAAAGAATTACCAGCCCCAACGTCCACAGTACTGAGATCAAGAAACCTCGCTTTACTATATAAAGCTTCTGCCTAAGATTGCCACTGAAGCAAGAGTCCCATGACATAGGACAACATCAATTTTGAAAATGACTGCTTTGCAGCAAACACTCCAAGGCCTCAGGCCAAAACAAAAAGGTCTGCCTCGAGGTCACTGAGTCTAGGGTAGAGAGAAAAATTGAAAGCTCCAAGGAGCCTCTCAAGTCAAAGGCACTACCTGAGAGGGAATGAGGGGCTCTTTGGGCCCCTAGACTATGGTCCAAGCCAGGCTACAGGTTTGAGAAGCAAGACTGGTCTCTTCTCACCAGCTCTGGCTGGAATTCACCGGACAAGAGCCTTTTTCCTCCACTGGAAGTTTCTCTCCTGGATTTCTCATGCCTCTTTATTCCCTAGAAATGTAAAATGCCTTATCCAGAGAGTGCGCTCAATACCCTGTCCCTACCCTCTCGCAACTGCCCTTCCACGACACCACAGAATCTCTGCCATGCCAAGAGCTAACAGGCACCTCTTTTCCAGAAAGAGGAAGGCTGCGAGGCACAATACACGACAACGCTGACCTCGAGAGCCAGAGCCAGCTTAGGGCTGCAGCTCCGAAACCTCAATGCGGTCATGGTGGACCTCTGTGGTCAAGATCTCATGATGCTGCTGGGTGGGCTTGGGTGGGACAGAGTCCAGGGATGGCCATGCAGAGTCTCTTCAGAAATATTAGAAAAACTGTCAGAAACAGCTACTGTCCATGATTCACAATGGCAATACTGAGTCTTGGAGACCCAGGACCACAGATAGCTGCTTCCCACCCATTTTTAGAATGAGACATGGTATAAATTAAATATTAACGTATACATTCATGGAGAATACAAAAATCCTTTTTGTGCACTACAGCAAATTAGATTATGCTCTTGTACCATAGCTTTGTCTTCCTCCTTCTGTTTTGCTTGGGCCAATACAAGAATGAATTGGCAATCTCTAAGCAACTAAAAATTAGATGGTGCAGACTGTGTGGTCCATATTTAATTAAAAACATGCCATGTGGTTATGTTTTAGAGTTGTTTATACCTCTAATACTTAATGTTTAATGTTTATACCTCCTCTACACAGAAAACTCTAGAACACTAAGACGTCCACTGCCATCTCACCCTAGAAGACTAAGGTAGTTGAGGAAGCCCACCAGAGGGCCAAGACCCCTTCACCCGCAGAACCCTTGGTCATGTGGGCACTTAAGCAGGACTGGGACTTCTTGGTGGGGTGTAGGCACATCCTTCCTTCTCTGAGACACAGCAGGCCGAGTACTGCCACCTTTTTCCGAGCTTTTTCCTCTTCCCCTTCACTGTCAGGTTGCTATTTTCACTGTGACTTCTCACTGCTATTAATGAGCTGTTCTTCATAACCAAATTTTCCAGACAACTAAATTTAAATGCAAAACCTTTGCATTTGTAACTTCCTTGCTGCATGCTCCTTTTTTCCCCTAAAGTGCATTATGCACCTCCTTGCTTTTCAAGCAGAGTAAACAGAACGTGATTTACAATTCCTTGATGACCCCACAGCATCATGACCAACCTATCTAGTCTGCTGGGCTGTGATACAGCAAAGCCCTCAGAAACTCTTCAAGTGTGCAGAACTTGTAACTCTACCCCAAACGGCCTACCCTAATATGATTTCTGATTCTAACAGTTATTGCATCCATTTTTAACAATTTCCTGGGCCTTTCTATGATATCAGGCCATGGGCCATCACCTCTTGAGCAGCTGCCCCCAGGGCCTTCTCCCTCCCCATGTGCTGTGACCAGTCTCCTCTGTAGCCTCCTGGAGGACAGTGGTTAAGCGCTGGCACCTGGAGGCAAGCGATCTAGAGAGGACACAAGCTCTAGTGCTGGAAGCCAGATGCCCCTGGCCAGTTACACGAGCCTTTCCCATCCTCAGTTTCCCCGTAGGAAATCTGTTCGTAACAAGGGTTAGAGGAGGCAATGCCAAAGTCCTCAATTCAGCGTAGATGCGTGGAGCAATAAATAGCTGAGTCCACTGCTATTCTTAGAATTGTGTGTTAAGTAAGAGTACACAGGATCTAAGGGAATATGAAAAAATTTATACACTCACACATATAAATAGTAGCTATTTGCCCTTGTTTTCTTACTACTTTGTTTTTGTGCCTCCTTTCTGGATAACAGAGGTTGCCAGATAAGTGAAGCTTCCTACAGGTGCAATCATAATTCACACTCACACAGCGATACCCAAGTGTACACCACTAACATTATGTTCAGGACACTTGCAGGTGCATCCTTGCAGGAAGCAGTTAAAACTAATGTTTCCCTGATGTTTTTTATATATGAGTAGCCCACTCTTCCTGCACAGAGCTCAAAAAACAACAAGATTGCATACAGGTGTCCTGTCTCTCCAGTGGGTGCCTGGGGAAACTAGCTTGGAATTCCATTTCCTAACAAGTCAGCGTTGGAGCACACGCATGCATGAGCGTGCTTGTGCACACACACATGCACACACTCACGAAATGTAGAGTGCATTTGACTCTGAAGCCTTGTAGGGCAATGAGGAAATTGATTTGTTATCCAGGCGTATTATGTCTAGTGATCCAGACAGCAGCATTAGCTTTCAATTATCTGATATGTTTAGCATTATAAACAAACCGTCTGGAGCAAGAGCTCCGTGGTGCTTAGGCACCAAGGGGACGGGGGAGGAGCCCAATCAGATCATACCAGCCAAGTCACCCGGCTCTCCCTCCCTTGACAGCTGTTCATGGGGGGTGGTACTAGATGCCTGGAGAGCCAGATGCAAGAGCCTGGGGGCCCAGGGGCTGGGGGAGGCAACTCGGGCTGAGGACCCCAGCATGCCAGCACATTAGCGTACAGGCCTACAAGCAGCTGTGCATCAAGGACCACGGTGAACCAGCCTCACATCTGGGACCCCCCGGGACCACTGAAAGGAACATTCAGATCAGATCATGCAGCAAACAGATGAGAGACGACAGCATCTGTGCCGGCTTCCTGATCAATTCCAAAGCTTGTGCCAGGAACGAAGAATGTTCCTGCACACACCTGTGCTCTTCGGGTGCAGAGATGCTGTGTCTCCTAACAGAGGAAAAGATCCAGGGCACACACCCTCTGCTAGCGCCCTCAGAAAAGGCCTAACTCGCGAAAGTGGGATTTCCCCTGGGAGCTAGCCTGTTCACTAGGGGGTCCAGGCTGTTGAGTTCGAACCCCAGCCTGTGGCCACACTGCCTGGCCCCTCCCCAGCCATCTGCTTCTCTCCACTGTCACTGCTGCTGCCTGGCTGGCGCTGGATGGCCACCCCAGCTTGCCCACACGTCAGCATTCCCAGTGACCACCACCTCTACCTGGAGAAAAACTGTCCCCTCCTAACTGGCCTCTCTGCCTTCATTCTCCTCCTTCAACAAACTATATTGCTGCCAGCATAGCCTCCCCTGCTTGAAACCCTCAAATGGTTTCCTTTTGCTATGACAATAAAATCCGAAGGTCCTGCCTGAGTTGGCCATGGGCTGCCTCTATGAACAGTGTGGTGTGTCCCTCTCTGAACACACCCACCTTATCTCATGGGCTCCAGCTATGGGGGCCTGCTTTCTGGTCCTTCAACATGCCAGGCTGGTTCCCAATCGGACCTTCTACATGAAGCTGTCTTCCCTGGTCCTTCCAATCCCTCAGGTTTCCTCTCAAACGTCCTTCTCAGAGGAGCCTGCCCTGGGCCCCTGTGTCAGCAGCTCTCTCCTTCCCCTCCAGTTGCTCTCAGCACAAGCCCCTGCTTATGTCCTTCACAGCCCTTAATAGCCATTTGTAATTGTCTTATTTGATTATGTGTTTGTCATTAGTGTCCCTACACTAAAACTATAATGCAGGGGAACAGGGATCATTTCTGTCTTACCCACCACCTGCTCATCCCCAGAATCTCCAACAGGGCCAGCTACCCCAGGGCAAGTACGTACCTGGGAAGTCATGCAGGTCGGTGCTAAGTAGCCACCCAGCTGCCCCACCTCACTGCCGGATGATCTCCATACTCGGCATCTGCACCCCTGAACAGCCCAGAGCCCTGGTCCAACCTCACAGGCACCCTGAACTTGATTGCTAAGGAGGGATGTGGCCTGGAGCATACCACTGAACATCCCCAGGGACAGGCATCCCAGAGAAATCACTACAGGGCCCAACACCAGGGGGAAAGGGAGGCCAGAGGTCTCGAGAGCCCCACATGCACGGCTCCCTCCCAGGACCAGGTCTCGGTCTGCTGCCACTAGCAGTGTCGGGAGTGGGGAAGTAGGTGGCGCCCACTCGTTCCAAACAAGGAGGAGGGAGGAATGCCCTTGGCACCTTGGCACATCTTTTCCACCTTTCCCTTCCCTGCATCACTCTGGCCTTCACCAAAGCATGCATTTTCTAAGGGCAGTGGGCAGGAGTTTGTGCTTCCAGAGCTGTGCAAATGCTCACTGACAAGTGAATGAATGAATGAATCCCCTAAGGATCAATGTTAGAACATAAGCATGCAGTGTCCAGCAGCTCCCCATGCAGACCTTCCTCCCTGCCCTCAACCCCCCGCCTTCTCGAGAACTCATTCACGTTTTTCTCCTTCTCTTCTCCGCCCTCACTCTCTGGCGACTGCATTTTTCCGTCAACATACAAACATGCTCCAGTAGAGCCCATCTGGGAAAAAAGCAATCTCCTTGATTCCATGTCCTCCTCCAGCTACCAGCTCATGTCTCTGCACCTCTTTACAGCCAACGGTTTCAGAAGGATTGTCTACACTAGCAGGCCCTACTGCCCCATCTCCCTTTGATTCTCCACTCCAATTTGTCTATTGTCCCCACGGCTCTGTTGAAACTACATTGTCAAGGTCACCAGTGATTTCCATGTTGGCACATCCAATCAACCCTTCTTCAGGATTCTTCTAAGATGTCACCTTCTCAGAGAGGCCTTCCCTGAACGACCTGGCTAGAGCCACTCTCTGAACCTTCCTCTAGATCAATAGTTCTCAAGTCAAGGGCAGGCTGTGCCCCCCAGAGGACATTTGGCATTGTCTAGAGACATTTTTGATTGTCACTATTGGAGAGATGCCACTGGCACCTAGTGGGTAGAGGCCAGAGATGTTATTAGTACCCACAATGTACAGGACAGCCTCCCAGACCACCACACAAAGAATTATCCGGTCCAAAATATCAATAGCGCCAAGCTCGAGAAATGCTGCTCTAGAAATTTCCTTCCTATCACTTGTCAAAATCTCTAATTATGTCAATTTTGTGTTTACTTGTTTATTTCATCTCTCTCTGAATGGAATGCAAGCTCCATGCAAGAAGGCAGGCAGCCTGTCTGCTATAGATATTTGCATCTACAACACTCATTCCAGTTCCTGGTCATGGAAAATTTAAATGCACAAATTAATAAATGACTGTCCCTCCTCAGAACACTGTGACCTTGCAGCAAGTCACGGAAAAGCTATGGTTACCAAAGCCTTGATGGGAACAGCACTGTCTCCAACTACTTGAAGAGTCTAAGGTATAAAGAATCAAGCTGTGTTGCCGGGCACGGTGGCTCACGCCTGTAATCCTAGCCCTCTGGGAGGCCGAGGCAGGTGAATCACTCAAGATCAGGAGTTTGAGACCAGCCTGAGCAAGAGCGAGACCCCATCTCTACTAAAAAATAGAAAGAAATGATCTGGACAACTAAAAATATATA
>NW_012144967.1:11406836-11408020 GCF_000956105.1 Propithecus coquereli
ATGCTCACTGACAAGTGAATGAATGAATGAATCCCCTAAGGATCAATGTTAGAACATAAGCATGCAGTGTCCAGCAGCTCCCCATGCAGACCTTCTTCCCTGCCCTCAACCCCCCGCCTTCTCGAGAACTCATTCACGTTTTTCTCCTTCTCTTCTCTGCCCTCACTCTCTGGCGACTGCATTTTTCCATCAACATACAAACATGTTCCAGTAGAGCCCATCTGGGAAAAAAGCAATCTCCTTGATTCCATGTCCTCCTCCAGCTACCAGCTCATGTCTCTGCACCTCTTTACAGCTAACGGTTTCAGAAGGATTGTCTACACTAGCAGGCCCTACTGCCCCATCTCCCTTTGATTCTCCACCCCAATTTGTCTATTGTCCCCACGGCTCTGTTGAAACTACACTGTCAAGGTCACCAGTGATTTCCATGTTGGCACATCCAATCAACCCTTCTTCAGGATTCTTCTAAGATGTCACCTCCTCAGAGAGGCCTTCCCTGAACGACCTGGCTAGAGCCACTCTCTGAACCTTCCTCTAGATCAATAGTTCTCAAGTCAAGGGAAGGTTGTGCCCACCAGAGGACATTTGGCATTGTCTAGAGACATTTTTTATTGTCACTATTGGAGAGATGCCACTGGCACCTAGTGGGTAGAGGCCAGAGATGTTATTAGTACCCACAATGTACAGGACAGCCTCCCAGGCCACCACACAAAGAATTATCCGGTCTAAAATATCAATAGCGCCAAGCTCGAGAAATGCTGCTCTAGAAATTTCCTTCCTATCACTTGTCAAAATCTCTAATTACGTCAATTTTGTGTTTACTTGTTTATTTCATCTCTCTCTGAATGGAATGCAAGCTCCATGCAAGAAGGCAGGCAGCTTGTCTGCTTGCTATAGATATTTGCATCTACAACACTCATTTCAGTTCCTGGTCATGGAAAATTTAAATGCACAAATTAATAAATGACTGTCCCTCCTCAGAACACTGTGACCTTGCAGCAAGTCACAGAAAAGCTATGGTTACCAAAGCCTTTATGGGAACAGCACTGTCTCCAACTACTTGAAGAGTCTAAGGTATAAAGAATCAAGCTGTGTGGCCGGGCGCGGTGGCTCACGCCTGTAATCCTAGCACTCTGGGAGGCCGAGGCAGGTGAATCACTCAAGATCAGGAGTTTGAGACCAGC
>NW_012144967.1:11408475-11425310 GCF_000956105.1 Propithecus coquereli
AGAGGTCTTTGATCAAGAGTAGGGGCTGCCTCAGGCAGGGAGAGAGACATTGATTTTGACCCTTACTCCTCAATGGGTCTCAGAGCAGAAAGCGTAAGGAGGAGTCTGGTCCAGGTCTGAGCAGCTGGCTTGAAAGTAATCCAATAGTGCGAGCTCTGTGCCTAACATCAGCTGGCCCCCGGGGTTCTGAGAGCACTGCCCTTCGGGTGGCCAATTTCCTTAGGAAAATATGAAATGGCCAGACCACCCTTTACCAAATTATAAAGCACTTATCACTTCTTTAATAACTGCCCGCATGGAGGACTTAATTCACTCAATATGGAAGTTATAAAGGCGAACTGGTGAGGGAGCATTAAGCTCAAGTGCGCTGCATAAAGACTTACGAGAGCCATATTTTCCCCTATTAAAAGGGTAGATTTTCTCACTGCAACTCTGCCTCAAAGTTAATGCAGAAAAGTCGCTCTGAAGCTTCGGGCATTTGCATCGTTAGAGGGTAATTCCAGGTCACTGGAAGGAAAGGGAGTCCTTGACTTTGCGGGAATAATTATCCCAGAAGCTGAGGGTGTCAGAGTGATTAGTGAAGGTAACCACCAGGAAGACGAGATTGCACTGGTGGTGCCTGGCGCTCTCCTCCACGTATGGGGCGCCGGGATGTGGTCAAGCCACAGAGAAGAGAGAAGTCACGGGCAGAGGAGGACAGGTGGGCTGTGCAGAGGGAGCCGAAGGCCAGCGCCTCTAAAGATCCGAGCACTGGAAGGAAGCAACATAGATGGATACCCTCGTAATCTGTAAGGAAACCAGCTCTGGAATTTAAGAAGGTTCCAGAGGGTTCCGCTGAAGGAGCTGCAGAGATGGCCCTCCTCATCCAAGTGCGGGAGATGCAGGTTTCGCTCTTATGAACTTTTCTCTCTACTTCAGCGTCACAACCGGTTTGCTTTCCTCTGGCAATAAACTGTCCGTTCTTTTTCCCGTAGACTCACCCTTTCCAGAGGCATCTCTCTGCTCACATGACTTCCATCTCTGCCTAATTAGAGATTAATTCCAGTTCTGCAGCTCTGCCCTTGACGCCTACCCTCTCCCCCGTGTCCTGTGGCTCTTGTTCTCACAACAGGCATCCCCCTGACTCCTAAGAGCAAATATGGACAGAACATCTCCTCTTCCCTCCTGGGCTTCCCCAAACTCCCTCCTCTGAGTGTTCCTGACTTGAAACACTACAGCAGACGTGGTGAGCTGATTTCAAGCTGCGTACAGTACCAGGAGGTTGGCAAGCACTGACGCGGACTGCTGTGTTTAGGGGAAGTCTGCGGCTGAGTTCGATTAGTGATGTCTAGCATGGGCAGAGTACATGGAGGGACGGGGAACATACCGTCTATAAACCACATCTACCAGAGAGGTCTATGACATCTTTCTCTCTTAGATTCAAGTCCCATCAATCCCTCCTTCCTGATATTTCCAGTAATTTCCCTTGTCTTGTTATTTCTACAGCCCCAATCTGAGGAAGCCTCAAAAGTATACGAGGACCTCCCAGCAACCCTCTCAGCTGTCAGTCTGTGTGTTCTAGCCTGTTCCAGGCTCCATTTTTTCAAAGATGACATTGATCGTGTCCCCCACAGGCTCAAGACCCCCATGGCTATCAAATACCTCTCACGCCAAACCAAAACTTCTATTAGGAAGCCTTAACCCTGCAGAAAATCTGTAACCAAAGAGAAGGGAGTGTACAAAGAGCTAGGGACCCTTTGAGAACAGAAGCAACTTTCTCTGTTCCCCATGTCCAACCCATTGCACTATTGAGACGCTTCTCTGAGGCTCAAATCCAGATCAAAGCTGACAGGAAAGGGGAATTGCTAATGGGACCTGTGTAAAAGGCTTTTGTGACTCTCACGCACCCATCCCTATATCTCACCTCCCTGTATCCCCTCGTCTTTCTCTCAAAGGAAATAAAAACTGAAGCTGCTCCAGGGAGGTGCGCTCACATCGACAGAGAAGGCTGCCCACTGGGCCTCATCATGCCCTCTCCCCTGGACTTTTGGAAGCCATTTGGTGTAGTGAAAAAATAACAGCTTTGGAGTCACCACTGGGCTTCACTCACCAGCCTGTCACCGACAAGCTGGGGAACGCCCCATGGCCTCAGTTTCCTCATCTGTAAAATAGAGTAACATCGACCTCACGGAGGCATCGCGCCCATGAACTAAAACAGTATCTGCAAAAGACCTAGCAAGCACATTGCCTGAAAGAGACTGGGGCTCAAAGAACATGTATTTTCCTCTCCAAAAAGAAAAGCAGCGACGGGATCGTGCAGGGACTGAGGTCAGGAACTGGAGCTCCCATGGCACAGAGGGTGAGCCAGCCCGTAGGTGCAGTGACTGAGGCTGCAACACACGGGTGGCCTGAGACCCTCCCCAGACACCTCCTTCCCCACCTCTACCCTCTGCGTCCTCTGCCGTGGTAACCCAGCCTGCACTTTCCAAGTAGCCAGACGAAGCCCTGGCTGCCAAGAGCTGGTTCCCTTCCGCTTCCTCGGAGCCACCGTTCCTCTCCCGCCAGCCCCTGGGTCCTCAGTGAGTGTCTGTGGAGCGGAATGTCTCCTTCTGGACTTCCGACACGCAGCATCTTCCTCTCTCCACTAAGCTCTCAACAAACCATCGCCACCCAGTCGCCATCACTCAGTGATCCCAGCCTCACTCTCTAATTACCGGGGGTTTTTTTCTAGGTGGCTGCTGATGAACGTACGTAATCCTGTCACCTGTATGCCCAGGCATTATCTGCCCGGCTTCCCTCATGAGAGCGTAAATTCCTCGACAACAAAATCAGCTGCGTTCTGTTTGTTTTGTTCGCCCTCCTCATGCCCCGTGCTCGGTGCTGCGCTCAGAGGGTGTTCAGACCCGCAGGGATTCCCAGCAGCTTCTCCTGGAAACTGGGACCCGGTGGGCTCCATCCCGCAGTGGAGAAGAGCTGTCTACGGCAGGGGGCAGGGCTGGAGTTCAATGCCAAGGGTCAGAGAAACACGGAATGGGGAGATGCTGACTGGCACACACCCCTCAGATTCTCATCCTTTGCATCAGCTCAGATGCCCCCACTTTCTAAGAGCCTTCCTCGGCCCCTCTGTCTAGGTCACAAAACCCTCTGCTGTGCTGTCCGTCACGGAACCGGGGCTGATATTTGAAATAGGTGACACCTGGTAGAGCTCAGACTCAGAAGCAAATGGGTAGCAAAGGGCTGGATCCGGGTCCCAAGACCCTCCTCCTGGGCCAGCACTGATCCTTAGCTCCCAGAGGCGGTGGGGGCAGGGGGACAAGGAGGTACCAGGGAAGGAGCCAGCTGGCTAGAGTATTGGGTGTCGTCACTCAGGGGGCTCAGGCAGCAGGTATTTTCCCACTGCTGTAGAGGTAGTTCACTGTTTTTACAACTTTC
This sequence comes from Propithecus coquereli, assembly GCF_000956105.1. Classification (NCBI taxonomy): domain Eukaryota; kingdom Metazoa; phylum Chordata; class Mammalia; order Primates; family Indriidae; genus Propithecus; species Propithecus coquereli. The sequence goes on from NW_012144967.1 coordinate 11,411,887, forward strand.
TGGCCTTAACTCGTGTGTGCCGGTGTCAGCTCTAAACGGAGCCTGTGCATCTCACGGGACCCTGATGCTGTCTTGTACTCTCTGGCATCCCCGTCTCCTCCACGAGACTCTAGAGCCTTGGGGCAGAGACCATGTCTTTTATCTCAGCATCCCCAGTGCCAAGCAGGGCACTGAGCTCCTAAAATGCCCTCAGGAAATGTGGTGTGGATGTGGCAGGAGGCTCCTTCCCAGAACTGTCAGATTCACCCTTGGGCAAGAACTCCTGAAAGGAGTCGTCCAAACTAGCAAAGAGAGGCCCGAGGCACCATCTGGGGAATACCATGGAGGGACAGGACAGGAGTACGCAGCAGCAAAGACACTAACCAGCACTCTGTTAGGGAGCCTGGGTGAGCACAGCCCCTGGAGACTGACCATCTGCGTGGGGATTGGGGGTGGAATGGAAACCTCAAGGTCAAGACGGTGCCTCTGCCTCCAGCCCCAACACTTGGGGAAGCCCATCCTTTGGCCCCGACTCCTGCAGGCATTCACCCTTTCAAGGCCTGTAACTGCAGAGCTCACTCAATGTGAATAATGAATAAATGAGTGGCATTATTGAGCACCACGCATGGGCTCTGGCTCCTGAGCTCACTCATGTCCAGCTGCTCTCCCCACGAGGAAGGACGTGATGGCTGGAAGCCTCCCCTTGGTCCCCACCTGCCCGGCCTGGCTACCAGCCTGGAGCATCTCTGCTCAGTGGGTCACCTCCTCCCAGGCCTGAGTCAGGCTGGTCTAGCCGGGCCTCCTCCAACAGCCAGTGGGGTCTGGAACTTTGCTTCATTCATTCATTTATAAAGCACTTATTATACACCAGCTGCCTCAACCTGGCATCTGCTGTACCTGGAGAGATGTCTTCTCCTGTACCACCCTCCCCCCATGCCTACTATGGGCGCCTCATCAATATGACAGGATCTCCACCCCAGGCCCTGGCTGTCACTTCAGTGAGATGCTAAGACGCTGGGATGGGAGTCCTGCCCAAATCCCAGCCACTCAGCTGGGCCCTAACAATGCACCTCGCTCACCATCAGCCCCCTTCTCCCAGTGGACGGGCCCAGGCCCTGTTCACACTTCTCATCACCACCTTGCTCATGGCTAATGGACCAGTTTCAAACTATGTAGATCCCTCAATGCCCACCTTGGAATCACAGTATTATTAAGTTTTGCTGCCCAGACCCACTACATTAGGCCCGGTAGTCAGCCAGACCAGCCTGATGCCTTACCCATCCCCCGTGGTATGTTGAAGGGGAAGGCTGGCTATTCCCTGAGGTTCAGCCCAACAGCTGGCCAGTTTCCCTTACCTGAGCCCACCTGTCACTAGCTTTCTTCCTTTTCCCCAGCAGCTGGAATTCCGAACGCCTAAAAGCTGCATTGTGCATAAGATGACACTCATGGGCCCTGTCCCTGGGCTCTAAAGGCGTGTGCAGCCACCCTACCATGGGCAATCCAAGAATGCACAGCACAGGACCTGTGTGCAAACTCCCTGAAGGTGAAAAACTTCACAGTAGTGTTCAACTCGGACCCTCAGAGAACCTGCATGGCACAAACTCTCACTTCCTGGACACCTCTTAGATGCTATGGAAGTGCAGAGAGGTCAAAGTGCAAAGGAACCCTGAGGAAAACACTCCCCATTCACACCATCTGGACACAAGGATGGCTTTGGCCATGCCGCCCAGGCAGAGAAGGTGTTGAGTCTCTACTCTCCCTGTCCTTGAACCTGTGAGTCACTAATCACTGCCTGCAGGTGTCTTAGGTCCCAACACTTCAGAGAACACAAGGCCAGGACACCATGATGTTGGACTTTTTCTAAATGGAAACTGTCTATTTGCTAAGGAGCCCCCGTCTGTTGGGTCTGCTCATAAGGGGTTCTTTTTTTGCCCCTGGAATAAACATTTGCACAGGGCACACAAAGCTCTTCTTATAGACAGCAGCTTTGTGGAATGCATGGGAATGGTGACTAACTCTCTTCCATTTGCTCTCCCATTCCTTTGTAAAAGACATCGCCCTTCCAAGAGGTCTGGATTCCTGATCAGGGACAACACCCAGGCTGGAATGTGTATATCTGTTTGCATCTGAAGACAGGAGCCCACAGACTAGCATTCCCAAACACCCCGAAATGGCTGCTCCCAGTTGACTACTGCTGCCCAAAACCTGCACGAGCACTCCTTGGTCTTCTCCGTTTCTAGCTCCCAGGTCCTCTCCTGGCTAGTATCACTCTGAGCAGGGAGCCAGAGGGGAGCTTTTCTTCTCCACCAGCCTGCGTCTCCGCTGCTGCCAACCGCACTTCTGTTCGATGTCTCCCCACTTCGCTGGCTTTCTCTTTCTGCCTTTCCCTTTAGTCATTCATCACCACGCTCGGGAGAAAGGGCTCCTCTCCCCGCCAGCCACTTTGTGCAGTCTGAACCACAGCTAGCGGCCACTGACAGAATGCCCCACTCGCTCCAGCAGAACCTCAGAGGACCCAAAGAGTGAGCCGGGGTTTCTGAAAGCTGTCCCGTACTCAGCCCCTCTCTGGACTGTTGTTTGGGGAAGTTACAGGGCTAAAGGTGCCCTTTTGACTAAGAGTCTCGTTCCTGCTCATCTTAGGGTGTGGCCAGCTGGGCCCCAGACCTGTCCCTGGCCCAGAATTCCTTGGGGGCTGCCTCCAAGTCTCCAGTCCAGCCCCTCTCCTCACAACACCCCTGCAGCTGTGTCTGCACCTGCCCAGAGAGGAGGATGCTGCCAAGGAGATCATCCACACCTGTGTCTCCAAGAGGCTGAGTGTGACCCATGGCTCTGGTTTTGGCAAAAAGGTGAGAGCCTCGAACTAACAAGGCCCAAGACCACAGAGGAAAAGAAGGGAAATTAGCATTACTGATTCCCTAGGAAATAAACATGCAAATGGCTAGCAGGAAAATCTGGCCAGGCGGGGGCTGGATGAGACACTGGAAACCTTCCCAAGCAGACACTGTGTGTGCCCACTCATGGCCCCTGAACCCTCCCACTCCATGACGCTAGCAGGCATGCAGTGGCCAGCACCTGCATCTCCCCTCCCAAGGGCTCTCTCCAGGATGGGCCAAGTGCCTAGAGACTGAATACCCCCAGGAGCGGCCCTCCTAGGGGGGATGGTGGGCAAACATCCCAGACCCTTGCCTGCTGCTCCCTCCGGAGGGACAACCCTGAAGCCTTTCTTCTACACCACTTCCCAGAGTCTCCTGTAGGGATTCAACTTCGGTTGTCCCACGTGGTTGCTAGCTTGGTACACACCCTTTCCTAGCTGCTGGGCTTCTCAAACTAGGACATCTTTTTGCCTACCAGCTGCCAGACGTGGGAATGCATGACAGTCTTTCCAGTCATATCTCCCACTACATGATTCAGACCCCAGTAATCTATTTAACAGAATGAAGAGTGGCACCTTTTGGGCCCTTACTAAGTGTCACATTCTACATTTCCTTCATAATTTCATTTCAATCCCATAACCACCCTAACAAACTGGTTTAATTATTCTTGTTTATAAATGAAGGCACCGAGGCACCAAGAGGTTGAGTGACCTTCTCAAACTCCGCACAGCTAAGAGAGGTTGATTAATGGATACAAATATACAGTTAGATAGAAGAAATGAGACCTGGTGTTCAATAGATCAGGAGGGTGACTGTAGTTAACATTAATCTATCAGACATTTCAAAATAGCTAGAAGGGAATAATTTGAATGTTCGTAGCATAAAGAAAAGATAAATAATTAAGGTGATGGCTATCCCAATAGTCCTGATTTGATCTTTACATGGTATATAAATATATCAAGTTGTCACATGTACCCCAAAAATATGTTCATCTATTATGTATCAGTAAAAAAATAAATTTAGAAAAAGCAAAAGTAAAATAAGAAATGTGAAGCCTGGAGGCAAACTATCCTCCATGGGATTCTGAAGCAGTTGCTCTTAATCGCAACACTTATGGCCTTTCAGCAACCTGGTCTTCTCCCCACTCTCCGCACCCTCCATCCCTCTGGAACACCCTCCCCCTGTTCTCTTCCAACCAAAAGGAACGGCCTTCCTGTTTCAGAGTTCTTGAGACGACCCAACAAGTCACTATATATAATAAAAACCACAATAAACTATATTATGGAAATGTAGGGAAGTCGTATTATAATCACTTCTACATATCCTTCTATCAGCCCATTTCTAATGCTACTCACTCCATAGAGTCTTCCCCTGGTGGCCTGATCCTTGCCAAGCTTGTCCTTTCAGCCTCATCACATCCTGCTTGGGTGTCAGAGTTCCTTGTGGGCAAATCTCACCTCCCCTCAGGAAGGCCCTTTTCTTTGCCCCTGAGCAGGTGTTAAAAATTCTTTCTGAATGAGCTCATCAATTACATCAAGGTGCGATGATGGGAGCCCACCTGAGCCACATCCTCTCATCGCCCACGCCCAGAGCCGCAGGTGAAGGGAAGCAGGTCTGAGGAGCCTGCGACCTGCTGGGCAGTCTGGCTGTGCACAGCCTTCCGTGTCGCGGTTCAGCAGGGCGGACTCCTGGGCAAGGCACAGGCTGCTTCCCCACTGGAGCAACCTCAGCCTGCCCCCGGCCCCACATGGATGGGACGTGAGGGGAAAGGAAGGCGATGTCATGGAAGAGATTACGCACTCCCGAGAGCCCCCATTCCAGTCTGGGCAATGCCCACGGCACCTCACCCTTCCCACCAGGAAACAGGCATTCTTAGGGATGCTGAGCGATCGGAGGGAAAGAAGGATGCGACCCAGAGTCAACACAGCTGTCATTCAGAGCAGCTTTCTCTCGCCCTGCTGCTGCCTCCGCACACGGTTCTGTGCCTAGTGGGAAGTCAAGGGATCTCGATTCGGGTTCCAAGACACATTCCACCTGGAGCCCTGATGCCTTACTGTCCGTGTGGGGTGGGCAGGACACAGACCTCTCTGTTCGAGAGAGCGTGGACACAACGGCAAGTCAAGGTGTGCCAGCACTCAGACTGGCCAGTGTGGCCTCGGCCCTCAGACCCTCCCACCTCGCCACCTGGGCCTCTGGGGACCCTCCTGCAAGCAGCCATCCACAGTGGGGTCCAAGAGCCCAGCATAGCATGATGCTTACGGGGAATCACACTTGTTATCTCATCTGCCACGGTGTTCTTCCCAGGAGGCTACAAACGGCTGCAGACACGAGCTCCAGCACAGTCATCCCAGCGACACAGGAAGCCACCAGCCAGTGCCCTCTACTTCCTGAACACGGACAGGCGATTCAGCCACACACAGCTCTTCTGAACAAGGGTCGTCCTAACCACCCAAACCGGTGACTCCAGGGTGAGCCCTCTCACTCCAGTTGGAGCCCTACTGGTTCTCCAGCCTTGAACAAATGAAATGGCCAGCCTGACTGCGGGGGTGGACATGGGTGGTCCGGGGATGGAGGCACACAGGCAGCTCAGAGGTCTCCTGCAGCCCTGACCTACCTAGTCGAACCTGTCCCGACCCTGCTCCAGGTGTGTACACGGGCATCCCTCCTGCTCCCACCTGCAGACCCGCAGGGCACCTCGTGAACAGCAGCTTGAAGAACAGGGGCCCGGCTGCAGCAGCTGCCTACCTCATCTTCCAGGCTCTGTTGCGCCTCTTCCTAAACTACTCTCCACAGCAGCTAGACATAGCCTTGAAAGACACTTGTTAAAACTCTTCAGAACTCTCCACTGGGGCCCCGGGGTCCGAGGAGAAGTCCACGCTCCTTAACGTGGCTGGTCCTGCATGGCCCCCCCCTCCCACCTCGCCACAGCCACCTGCTTCCACGTCAGTTCCCGCTGGAGCCTTCGTCAGTGTCTGTTCGTGCTTCTGCCTGGGACTGTCCCCACACACGCCGCTCCACCTGGCCAGCTCCTTCAAGTCCCAGGGAAATGTGCCTCCTCAGAGAAGCCTCTCTGGACCCCCAGACCAGGCTAGGTGGGTGCCCTGGGTCTACATCATCAGAAACTTGGGTTCCTCCCTCCGAGCACGTGTGATTAAACTCGCAGCCGTCGGTTCCGTGTCTAGCTCCTCTACTGCGCCGTGGGGCCACCGGCGCTGCTGTGCTCACGGCCACAGCCCCAGCACTCAGGCCAGGAGCTCAACGGTGTTGGTCAAGTTGCTTGATCAGAACAGGAAAGTTTTACAGGACAGCGATTGCCGGGACGACTGCATCAGCTCCGTCCAGGGGACCCCAAGCACCTGCCTCCAGGATGGCACCGCGTGGGGAAGGCGGTCCCATGAGCCGCTGGTGGGCCCACTCGTCACTGCAGAGGCAGTCGGGACAGCTGAGCTGCCCACAGCAGGGGCCCCTCCCCACACACCCGACTTCCTGACCACGGCCCAACCACACCCCTGGCCACATCGTTCCCCAAACACAATCCCGGTTCCTCCAAAACCTTCTGTTTACACAGTGGCCCTTTTGAAGCAGGTTATATGGCATCACTGTGACCTGATCCAGCCAGAGAAACTTGGGTGGCAAAACAGTAGGGTGGGGGGAAGGGGGAAGAGAGTTTTATTTTCTGGAGAAGGATATCCTCCTGCCTCTTCTCTGTCCTCTCAAAGGTCCAGCACCGACCGGGTGACAGCGCACAGCCGGAGGTCTCTGACACAGACAAAAGCAGCAGAGCCCCAGACAAGGCTTTTTTCCCAGACAAGCACTGCCCCTCCTGGCTTCCTGGCACTGCCATCGACATCCCCCGCAAACACATCCTAAGCACAGCAGGGCCAGGAGCGCCCGCCTCTGGGGAGATGGCAGAGATGCAGTTGGATATGCAAAGATTCTCGCCCCCTTCCAGGTTGCCTTTAAAAGTCACTATTCCTGTGGACACAAGTCATCATATTCCATTTTAACTTGAACAACAGGTAACCCTGTGGATCCTGGTAGGCCAGCCTCCAGAAACTTCCCACTGTGCTTGGATCTCAAAAGCACAGGCAGGCAAGGCCGCTTTGTTTGTCTCAATGCCAACCCGCTCCCTGGCAATGGGATCTGCTGTCGTCTCCCATCCGCTACGGACACTACATCCCGCCGGCACACCTGATCATTCCCCAGGAAATGGCAGTGTCAGAAATGGAAGACAACCCTTCCAAACAGGCCAACCGCCCCCCAACACTGGTACTCCGTGCGCCCAGACAGGCTTCCACCTCTCTGTCCCCTCCCACTTGCCGCCCACACTCCAGGGGATCCTTTGTCCCATCTGACTCCTGCCTGGTCTCAACCCCCTTTGGATGTCCCATTCTAGTTGGAGAAAGGAATGTAAAATGATACCCCTCTAAAAGAGAGCAAAACAGAGTGAATACAAAGGAAAATGAGATTCACAGCGAGCAATTAGACATTTGCATTATATCCACCTCACTGCATCTCAGAGTGTAAGGCACACGCAAGCCACCTGGGCACCTTGCGAAAACCCAGATTCTGACCCGGTAGATACGGGAGGAGGCCTGAGGTTCTGCATTTCTAACAACCTCCCAGGTGATGTTGAGGCTGCTGGTCCACAGAATATACTTTGAGTAGCGAGAGTCCAATCTGCACAATGCCTGGCACAGAGCGGGCACTCACAGAGATTTGCTACGTTGAGTTAAACTGCGAGAGAAGTGGGTTTGATGGCAGGACTCACTAATAAACAGCAAGTGAGAAGCGGCAGCAGTCAATTAAACCAACGGTTCTGACGCTGGCTGCACATTAAAGTCACTTAAGGGAGCCTTTCAAAAACGCCAGTGCCGGGGGGCCTACCCAGGCATTGTCATTGGTCTGGGGTAGAGCCTGGACATTTGCATCTTTAAAAAACTCCTCAGGTGATCCTAATGTGCCCTCGGGTAAGAGAATGACCAACTTCAATAAAAAAGTGGCATTGCCTGCACTGTGGCGGGTCCTGTGCTCCGAGGGAGGCACTGGACATACAGAGCTCAGTGAGACCAGATCCTTCCCTCAGCAGAGCTGAAGATGAACAAGTCCATGTGTGGTCATAATGGAAAAAGGTATATTTCTATCCAGTTTTTTGGGAATAGAGATAAAAGAACAACCGATCTAAGCTAGGAAAATGGGAAAGAAAAAAAGACAGTGCCCAACAGGTAGTGACATTTGCCTTAACAGATGAGTAGGACTTTTCTAGAAAGACAAGGGAAGCAGTGGGTCCAAGCCTCTGATTTTCCCACCTCTCTCTTCGTCGGGAGACAACGTTAGGCCAGGAACCGGGGTCCTGAATTCCAGGCAGCTGCCGACTGGTGCTGCAGGTTGATAAGGAAGGTGTATGCACAAAGACAAGGCTAATCCAATGCACATTCTGTTACCAGCTATTGGAGGGCTGCATGGGAGCAGCCAGGATGCCATATCAGTCAGCAAAACGGAGCCCACACCCGACACTTGATAAAGGAAATTTGGTGGGGAAACTAGTGACATGTTGGAGTTGCTAAAAAGCCAAACAGGGAACCACAAAGCAACCCATAGATCAGCAATAGCAGGAAGCCCACAGGTTGAAGGAGGAGGTGGTGTTATGAAGCCCAGGGTCAGAGCAGTCTGGCAGGAGCCAGAAACAGCAGAAACTGCCCAACAGGAGCTGCAACAGTTAAGAGATACGGCCATTGCTAAAGACGCAAAGACCGCTAACCAGAGAGTGAGGCAGGGCCCCGGCCTCTCCCTTCCTCCTGCCTGCCAGTCTCAACCAGTGCCTCTCACTGGCCAAACCTGCCAGGAGCCAATGGCAGAAGAGCCTAGGAGATGTAGTGCCCAGGGGTCAGGCCCCGAAGGGCAGGAAATGGATCTCAGCACCGACAGGTAAATAACAGATTCATTCTGGGTTTCTAGCAAAAGCAGCCTGACAATGCCCCTCACCCCATTCCCTACATGGAAAACTTCTCTTGGCCAACAGCAAAGATTCCAACCAATGGACTGCAGACACTGTCCACACAGCATCTGGAGAGGCCACCAGGGAGGTCACATCCAGCTGTACATATCCTCTTCTATTTACCCCCATGGTACTACACAAATAGTATCAATTTCTATGTGTGCACTGATATACAAGGGTTTGGGAAGCACTGCTCTAAGAAAATGCTAAGAAAGAGGGATTGAAGGGAGACCACACCTAGGAAGAGTTGTTTCTTCTAGAACAGGGAGAGCCTCTCGAGGTGAGGCAGCCCCAGACCCATCTAACTGTGCTGGGCTCCCGGGAGCACGGAGAGAGAAACAATTCAAAGAGAGAGCTGATTCTGAAACAGAGAACAATGACCTAATCTCTCTTCCTCATGCAATCCTGAAGATGGAAGAAATTCTCAAAATGAAACCAAAAAACATCCCAGCCACAGGTTTTGAAAGAAATGGTGGGATACTACGGAATGTCCTGTATCTCCAGCAGTTGTTCCTCGGCAGTTCCTAAATCCCTTTCTTGGCTTTGCACCATGACGGTTTGGAACTGAACAAACTGGCAGAGGGAAAGCTCAGAGGCAGCAACAATTCTCCGAGGTGGTGCCTCCAAAACTGATGCCTCCAGGTCCCCCCTGCCCCAGGCCAGGAGGGAGCAAAGACTTGGAGGCACTGGCCACCGGTTTTATTTAAAAATTCCTCTAAGCTGATCTCTGTCAGGTGGGTGGAGAAAGCTCAGGCCTGCCTTCCCACGGCCGATATCACTGAGTTCTTCTGATTTATTTATTTGTAAATGGACCATGAAAGCTTGTCCTGATATTGTAGCCAAAAAGTACAACCACTACCGTACCTTGGACCAAAGGGCGGGAGCCTGGGACCGCTGCCATCTCAGACAGAGGGCAGCTTTGGGACAGACACACAGAGCAGGAGGAGGGAGGGAGACACCCTTCCTGAGACCCAGAGCAGCCAGACATTCTGCCCAGAGCCCCAGCACGCATTTTTATCCAAGCTGAATTTTTATACTCCACTCATTTTTTTAAATGTTTTCTTGCAACTCTTTTTAATTGAGGCAAAAATTCACATAACATAAAATTAACCACCTCAACATATATGAGCTATTGGCATCGAATACATTCACAATGTCATGCAAACACCACTTCTATCTAGTTCCAGAACAATTTCATCATCCCAAAAGGAAAACCCCCTATCTATTAAGCAGTCACTCCTCATCCTTCCCTCTCCCTAGTCCCTGGCAACTATGGATTTACCTATTCTGGACATTTTATATAAATGAAATCATGTAATATATATGTGACATTTGTATCTGGCTTATTGCACTTGGCATGTTTTTGAGGTTCATCCATGTTGTAGTATGTATCAGAATTGATCCCTTTCTATGTTTGAATAATATTCTGTTGCAGAGCTATACCACATGCTAAGCCACTCAGCAGCTGATGGACATTTGGGTCGTTTCCACCTTTTGGCTATTTTAAATAGTGCTGCTACAAACATTCATGTTTATGTTTTTGCCTGAATACCAATTTTCAATTCCTTGGGATATTTACCAAGGATATCTGCCCATTTTCAAAGGATTTGAGGACACATAGAATATAGACATAATAGAAAATAGAAAAATCTGGGACATAAGCAAAACAGACTATGGAAAGGGAACACAGGAGTACATGTTAGCAGGAGTCCCAGGTGAAGTGATTCTCACAATCAGGCACTGAATACACCCACAGGTTTCCCGGCAGCTGAGGTGAAAAGGGAAACAAATCAAGTTATCCACGTCATTTCTAGAGATAAACATTTTTTCCCCCACACTAAATCTAGAAAGACATCTGTAACATGGATCCTTCTATAAAAGATTATGTGTGACATTGTGGAAAACGTATTCTTTATATCCCTGCAAGAGATAGAAATGTTCTTCAAATGAGTGGTTTTTGTTTTTGCTTTTTAATCAACTCTATATGGATTGTGAACACATTTAAACCGTAATTCAATAAAGTCAATTTTGTAGGATAAAGCTAAGAAAATATAGCCCAGACACGTTGCTTTCTAAATATCCAATTTATTACACGAATCAAACGTGAAGAATCCCCAAGAAATGGCGGTTGAAGTATCCATTAAAAGTCGCTCACAGTTCGCTTTTGCAGCACGTCTCTGAATTCTTTAGCGTGTGCCCCCAGCGCAGACGTTTTATGCTGCTGGCCAAAGGGAGAGCCTTCAGGTTAGACACAAGACGTGCAAGAGGTAGAGCCGTCCTTCAGTCTTGGAAGTTTACGAGCCGCCTCGGTGTTGCTGAACCTTGTTCTCACCCAACAATACCCTAAAGGGACCTGCACTTGGCAGCCCTCGGAACCTCCCTTCTCCCGGCTCCTCCCACCCCTACAGCCTGGTACAAGCTTCACAGAAGCTGTTTTGGTTGCTGCATCACACGCATGCGCACACACACCAGGCCCCTCTCCCGTGGCCGCCGTCAGCTTAGAAACTCCAATGAGGAGCCATGTCTGAAGGGGAAACGTCAGGTTCCCTGGACTGGGGGATCCAACTCCATCCTCACCCTAAACTGAGTCAGAAACAGCCCTGGGAAGCTGGTCACCACAAAGATACCCATGCCAAGGCACCGCCCGGCAGCAAGGCCCCCTGCCCTGCACACCTGATGCCAAAAGCCCACACCACACGGCCCTGTCTGAGGTTTAGGCTGTAGTAAAGCTATGCCCCTTTGTATGCCTGCCAGAGCCCAGCACGAATGTCTTTCTTGCATGCATTCTCTCATGCGGAGAAGGGAACGTTTATTTGCACCTACAACCTGCAGTAATGATCTTACTGCACGTCACCCTCACGCGGCCTCGGAAGCTGGAGTCCTCTCTCCTGTTGCACATGTGAGGAAACTGAGGCCCACCTTAATCAGGAACTTGCTCCGAGCCCCACAGCTGGTAGGTGCACAGCCCTTCTTGGCCAGAGGGCTTTCAAGGTATCTGGGTCCCCTCACCTCCTACCCTGTGTGTCTGGCACATAGTAAGCACCATGTGTTTGCGCTCCAGCATTTCGGCTCAGGAAGCAGCTCGGAAATTTGGCGATGACAGTTCATCAGAGGGAAAACGTCCCAGTTTGTTCACAGCTTCCTTGACAAATCCAAATTCAAACGGAGTGTCACCCTGGGGGGTTGGGGAAGTGAGGCAGCTGTCACCAGAGATGGCCCAGAGCAGCATGTCCAATTCCAGGACAAACAACAGCGCCTCCCAGCCCCGCTCAGTCCTCCTCCCGCACTCCGGGTTCGGTTATTCACTCCGGGCGACGTGGCATCGACTCGGCACTCCCCACACGCCCCGGAACGCTCAGCGCTAGGCGCTGTGTCCTGTGAGGCCAGGAGGGAGCCCCCCGGGAGAGAAATGGGGGGTATCAACAGGCAGCTCCCAGCAGAGTCAGGCTGAAGCGGGGACGAAAGGTGGGAACAGAAGAGGCCCAAGGAATGCCAGAATGACAGCTTAGGAAACTGAGGGTCTCATGCAAGCAACACAAGTGCATAATAAACGCAGGGGCAAACCACAAATCAAACACCAGGTGGACCCCTCTGGTAAGGAACTCATTATCTCGGCTGCCACAGAGGAAAGACACGCACTGGGCAGAGCGGGTGGAGGGTAACTTTTCACCATAGCTTTTGAGTATGGAACCGCAGTGACGTAGGCAAAGAATAAATAAAATTGAAAAACGTAAACATGAATGCAAAGATTTAGAACTCACTGTGCTATTCTTTCCCTGAGTCTAGGCTCCCCGGGTCCTCCCCCCACGACCGCCACCCCACCGAAGGACCAGTTCTGACATTTGAACCCAGGCAGCTTGATTTGGGAAGGCCCCTGCTCTTAACCCCTACCCTATGCCATTCTGTCGTAAATCAGAGAAAACAACCCCCACCCTTATTAGGTTGTTACAAGGCTTGAATGAGAAAATGTACACAAAGCACCTGTCACAGTACCTGGCCCAAGGTCAGCGTTCTGGGATCCTACCATCCCCACCCAACAGTGGTCCCGTTTAATCTAGGATTGAATACGGGGTTGGGGGGCGGAGCTGACATGTTATATAGCTCACCTGGGGCGGGGAGCGCAGGAGCTGTTGATCACTGACCTTGGGGAGACCAACTGCTGGGTATCAAAGGGGCACCCTGTGCCAAGTTTGGTTTGCATCAGGACAGCCTCCCGAAATCAGACGGCATACATCCTGGCCACCCCAGGGCTGGGTACAGAAAACCACACAGCAGCCCCAGGCGCTTGTCCCAGCTCAGAAAGAACTCGCCCCTGCAGGCCTGGAGGCTGGGAAGGAGGGAAACCTTGCTGCAGAATAAAATGCACTCAAACATCCCTCCCCAGGGCTGACCAGCCCAGCCCAAGCCAGGCGCAGGACGGGGAAGGGGAGGCAGTTCTGCACCACTCCTAATTGGCAGTGAGGCCGTCCTTCTTGGCAAAGGGCACATGGGGACAGCCAGAGGGAAAGCTAGCTCCCTAATCCAAGCTCAGTAGCTGGAACTGCCTTCTGCCATCATCCTCCCCAGGACAGCCC
>NW_012144967.1:11425360-11425947 GCF_000956105.1 Propithecus coquereli
TCACATGGGGCCAAACTTTGGAAGAAGTGGTCATTCTGTCTGGACGTGGTCAACTAAACGCAGGCCTCTACCAGCATGGGGACAGCCAGAGGGAAAGCTAGCTCCCTAATCCAAGCTCAGTAGCTGGAACTGCCTTCTGCCATCATCCTCCCCAGGACAGCCCAGCATGAGGCACATCCCCTATAGTGGCTCAAGATGGTGATGGCAATTTGCTTGGGGAAGTGCCATTACCCCTCTTAGGGGAGCCCAGGGCCATCTCAAAGGCATGTCCTCCTCTCACTGCAAGGGCTCCAGAACCCATTAGCCACCCTCCCTTGAGGAACTTAGCTCACCCTTCCTTACTGCAGGTGACTGGAAATAGCCTCAGGCCCCACTTGTCTGAATCTACAAATCCCTTCAGGGTAAGAACTATATTTGGTCGTGACCCCAACTTACCAAAGCAGTAGGCAACCTCAGCAGCATGAAGTTTGAGGTTAATAGGTCTTCAAAAAATGACTCTTTGAAGACCTGTTAACCTCAAACTTCAAACTACCATTCTATCCACCAATCCCATTACTGGGCATCTACCCAAAAGACCAAATGATACT